>NC_081414.1:785583932-785701432 GCF_030272615.1 Cryptomeria japonica
TGTAGTAGAGAGCTGATATGCCCCAGATCCATATACTGCTGTGATGATGTAAGGACCCAGCCAGTTGGGTTCAAATTTTCCCTTCTTTTCTCTATCTTGCTGATTCTTGGGGTTCTCTCTGAGGACTAAGTCACCTACCTCAAATGTGCGAGGCTTGACCTTGTGATTGTAACTGCGACTCATTCGTTGTTGGTAAGCCTTGAGATGATTAAAAGCAGTGTGTCGTCGTTCCTCCAGCAGTTCTAGTTCTTGTAAGCGAGAGACCCTGTAGTCTTCATCGTTGATTATGTTTCTCAAGGAGACCCGTAAAGAAGGTAACTCGACCTCAATAGGCAAGATGGCTTCAGCACCGTAGACAAGTGAGTAAGGTGTAGCTCCTGTAGGTGTGCGGACACTGGTACGATAGGCCCAAAGTGCGGGATTGAGTTGGACATGCCAGTTACGGCCAGCGTCGTCGACTGTCTTTTTAAGTATTTTGAGAATTGTTTTGTTAGACGCCTCAGCTTGGCCATTACCTTGGGGGTAATATGGTGTGGAGAAACGATGAGAGATATGGAAGCGCTCACAGAGTTCACGAACATCCTGGTTCTTGAAAGGACGCCCGTTGTCAGTGATAATGGAAGTAGGAATCCCGTATCGGCAAATGATATAGTTCAGGATGAAAGTAGCGATTTGTTTCCCAGTAACTTGTGTGAGAGGCACGGCTTCAATCCACTTTGTGAAATACTTTGTGGCTGTGATAATGAATTTATGTCCGTTGGAAGAAGGAGGGTGAATCTTGCCTATGAGATCGAGTCCCCACTGACAAAAGGGCCAAGGAGATGCAAGTGGCTGTAGTTCCTGCGCTGGTGCATGTATGAGGTCTCCATGAATTTGACACTGCTTACACTTCTTGACAAACTGATATGCATCTTTTTCCATAGTAGGCCAGTAGTATCCAGTCCTGATGAGTTTCTTGGCCAAGGTAGGACCACTAGTATGCGGACCACATATCCCTTCGTGCACTTCTCGTAACGCAATCTGAGCTTCGTCACTCTCTAAACATCTAAGGAGGGTGCCATCTAGACCTCGTCGGTATAGGATATCAGCTAGGATAACGTATCGGGAGGATTGGCAGATGAAAGTGCGGCGTTGGTTGTTCGATAAATCGGGAGGAAAGATGTTGTCGCGAAGGTATGTGAATATGGAACCATATAACTGGGATTCAGGACCAACAACACATATCATTTCCGTAGGAGTGATCTCATATGACGGACTCAGCAGGTTGTCCACCAGGAACTCATAGCAGGTCTCATTTTGCGGTAGGTCAATGAGCGAAGCAATTGTAGCCATGGCATCAGCAGCACGATTCTGTTCTCTTGGTATCTGCTCAAACTCTATCTTTGCAAAGTGCTGTTTCAGATCATCTACCAATTGTTTGTAAGGCATTAGCTTTTCATCTTTTGTTTGATAATCATCAGTTGCTTGACGGATGACAAGTTGAGAATCCCCAAAAACACGAAGTTCTTGGATCTTCCACTGAACTGCAATTCTTAACCCAGTTGTTAATGCCTCGTATTCCACTATATTGTTGGTACAAGGAAATGATAAGCGGTATGACTTTGGTATAGAATCGCCTTGGGGAGTTATAAAGAGTATACCCGCTCCTGCCCCATGCTGTGTGTATGAGCCATCAAAGTATAGTTGCCATGGCTTTGCAGGTGATATTGTTAGAATGGACTCGTCTGGAAATTCTGACTGTAGAGGAACATCATCTATCATGGGAGCATCTGCCAGTTGATCTGCGATGGCTTGTCCTTTTATGGCTTTTCTGTCCACGTATTCAATGTCGAATTCACTCAAAATCATTACCCACTTAGCCAGTCGCCCAGTAAGTGTAGCTTTGTTGAGAAGATATTTTAGTGGATCAATTCTGGCAATCAACTTGGTCTTGTGAGTAAGCATGTAATGTCGTAATTTTTGTGAAGCGAAGACCACAGCGAGACATGCATGCTCAATTGGTGTGTAGTTCAGCTCATATCCCACCAATGTGCGACTGATATAGTAGACTGCTTTTTCCTTGCCGTCAGGTATTTGTTGCGCTAGGAGTGCCCCCAGTGCTGTCGGAGTAGCTGATATGTAAAGTAGCAATGGTTGATCTTGAATTGGTGGCATCAAAACTGGCGGGTTCAAAAGATAGTCTTTAAGTGCCTGAAAAGCCTGTTGACAGTTCTCATCCCATTTGAACTTAATGTTTTTGTGTAGCAGGTGCTGGAAAGGATTGCACTTATCTGCAAGTTGTGCTATGAATCTTCGTATAGACTGGAGTCTCCCTTGTAAAGACCGAAGTTGACTGATATTCTTGGGTGGCGGCATGTCCAAGATAGCCTTGACTTTTGCTGGATCCGCTTCTATTCCTCTTTTAGACACAATGAATCCTAGGAGCTTCCCGGAGGTTATTCCAAAGACACATTTCTTTGGATTTAATCTTACCTTGTATTTTTCCAGCCTATCAAAAGTAACTGAAAGTATATCCAAGTGTGTATTTCTGTCTATTGATTTAACCAAAAGGTCGTCAACATAATCTTCCACCGTTACATGCATGAGATCATGGAAGATAGTAGTCATGGCCCGTTGATACGTGGCACCTGCATTTTTCAGCCCAAAGGGCATGACATTCCAGCAGAAGGTTCCCCATGGACAAGTGAATGATGTTTTATGTTGATCTTCAGGTGCAATCTTGATCTGATTATATCCAGAAAATCCGTCCATTAAAGATAACATCTCATGGCCTGTTGTGAGATCAACAATTAAATCAATGTTTGGTAATGGGAAATCGTCTTTCGGACAAGCCTTGTTGATATCCCTGAAGTCTGTACATATTCGGATGCTGCGATCTGGTTTGCTAACAGGTACTAAGTTGGAAATCCATTCAGGATAATCAATTGGGCGTATGAATCCGACATCTAGTAATTTCTCCAGCTCTGCCTTGACTAGCAATGCCACCTGTGGATGCATTTTCCTCAATTTCTGTTTTACTGGTTTTGCCCCCGGTTTGACTGTTAAATGATGCATTACTAAGTCGGGGTCTAGTCCAGGCATATCAGCATAAGACCATGCGAAGTTGACTTGTCATTCCTTAAAGAAGCTTATGAACCTTGCTTTCTCGGTCTCTGTCAATGATTGAGCCAAAAATATGTTGTGTGGAACCTCTGCTGTACCAATGTTTGTCTTTATAGTCTCCTCTACCAACATGGGTGATTTTTCCTCGTATGATGCTGGGAGAATGTCAAGCCTTCCATCTTCGGGCGCCTCAGAGAGGTTTTCACCCTTAGATACGTCCTTTCTTTTTACTTTTTTAGAGTCAGAAAGCGCCACAGTGTGGTTTTCGCCATAAGACCCTTGTTTTGTTTTTATTTTCACATTTTTGCGACTAGAAGGTCCAACACCCTCACCAAAGTATGCCATGTTATTTAGCTCTATGGCGTATCCTGCTTTATGGTCTCCAAGAGGAAGATCTTCGCGAATGCCAAGATAATCAACAATAGCTTCGTCATTTTGAAATGTATCAAACTGTGGTGGTCCATCCTGATCCCAGTCAATGAGTTGGGGGTGAATGAGGGGAAGGTCTTTAGTGTTTTTAGAGTCCGCAAGGCTAATAGTGAAGATGTGGTTATATTCAGGTATGTCAAAGTAGTCATCGAGGTCATCAATGGCACTCTCCTCATCAGTGTCGATCGTGAGTGAGTCCAAATTATCATCACTAGTAGCACCCTCAGGGACAGGTGTCCTCATCCTATGTGATCCTGACCTAGGGCCTTGAAACGAAGCTTGTGCGGGATCCTTATGGGTCGGTTCTTGACCAACTCTGAATTTCTTGTAAAACTCCTCCTCCTCTGTTAGTTCATCTGGCTCTCTAAATGTCTCATTGAGTTCATAGTCGCTGGAGGATTTGTCTGAACCCCATTCCCACTCATTGGAGTCTGTGGAATAATTATCCTCTTGTTGAACTTCAGCCACTTTGACTCGCCATATCTGTTTTGTTCTCTTATTTTGAATCTTGGGATTTAGAAAACCAAGCCCCTTGGAGCATTCCCTTCTTGTAGTTAGCTCAGGTTGTAGAGGCTCCATGACACCTTCTTTGCGTAGTCCAAGAGGACTCTTTCCATCATACCCGAATCTCTGCAGAATTTTGAAACCTTTACCATAGTTTTCACAGGGTATTATAATTTGATCATGTGTATCATCTTCAGCGTCCTTATATAGCATTTTATATAAAGTTTCTTCCTCTAGTTCGCCCCATTTTTGAAAGACGGTAGGATCCCATTTGAGTAGCATGATGGAGATTTGCTTATTAGGATGTGGCCTCCCATATTCCTTGGGGGAGTTCATGACTTGTCGTAAGAACATTGTTTGATTTAGAGTGTATTCTCCCATGCCTTTGTCTTGAAACTTGGCTCTAAGTTCACCTTGTTTGGATGTCGAGGGCTTTAATGACTCAGGATCAATATATGCTGAAGAAGGAGTAGCCTCACGATTGCTAGGAATGATAGTCTCAGTATGTGATCTCAAGTTATTGCAATATATGAATGGATTTGGATCACCATTGACCGTTACCTCGACTCCATTATGAGGAAATTTTATGCACTGATGGTACGTTGATGGGACTGCTCTCATTTCATGAATCCACGGACGTCCTAGCAATATGTTATACGTGAGGTCTAGATCCAGGACTTGACAAATCACGTCCTTTGTGACTGGCCCTATTCTGAGTGGTAAGATGACCGTGCCCTTGGACGAACGCTCTTCATCATCATAAGCCTTAATGGTGATTTGGTTCATAGAATTCACAGCTTTGTCAGAATATCCCAATTGTCTGATGGTGCTCAATGTACAAATATTAAGACCTGCTCCTCCATCTATCAGGACTCATTTTATTCGGTGTTTATGTATGAAGGCTTCAATATGTAGAGGTGCATTATGAGGCTGACTTATGGAAGCGTCATCGGCTTCTGTGAATGTGAGGGAATGTGGAACAGATAGGTATCCCACCATGGCTTGAAACTGGTCCACGTTCAGATCAGTAGGGACAGCAGTATCTCTCAAGGTTTTGTCCAGGACAGCTTTATGTGCAGGAGATATACGTAAGAGCTCAAGAATAGAGATGAGTGCGGGTGTTTTCCCTAATTGCTCTACAAGATCGTACTCAGGCTTAGTTGACGGAAGATTGGTATTCTTAGTAGAGGTACCTGGCAATGTGATCTTACCTCAACGGGTTGTAACATGACATTCAGAGGTAGATGTGGATGAAGATCCCACACCTTTTAGGACAATTTTGGGTCGCTGAGGAGGATTCTCAGGATTTTTATTTTTGATAGTAATGGTAGAAATATGATTGTCCATTGAGATGTGATTAATAGTGGAATCATAACTGTAAGATGTTCTGGTGTAATTGGCTTGATCATCTGTGACTTTGCCTTTTCCCTTGTCATGTTTTGGGAATGGTTCCTTAAACACCTCATGCTCTTGGTTAGATGAATGTCCCTCAATCTCAATATCTCCTCTGTCAATGAGATCTTGTACAATGTTTTTCAATCGATGGCAATTACTTGTCTTGTGACCCTTGCTCTTATGAAATTCGCAATATTCATCATCATTCCACCAATTCGGTTTTACCTTTGGTTCATATGGAGGAAAATCTGGGACCGTGATCACCTTGTTTGCTACAAGCTTTTTGAATACTGATTCAAGTGGTTCTCCCAATGGAGTGTACTTCCTTCGTGGTTTAGCAGCCGTTTGATTATTCACTTGATTGTTGGTAGAACTTGATCCAGAAAAGACGAACTTTGGTCTCACTGTGTTGGCATCAACAACACCATCATTAACTGTATTCTTGTTCTTGTTCCAAAACTTTGGTTTGTCCTTTCCCTTAAAGTCCTCTTTGTTTTCTTTGAATAGTTTGATAACTCCTTGTTCAATCAAGACCTTTTCTGTTGCTAGGCCCTTTTCAATGACATCCTTAAATGTAGACAAACAAGCTTTTATGAGATCATAGCCAATAGCCTTGTTAACATTTTGTGTGAACATTTCCACCATTTGTTTTTGCGGGATTTCACAAGAGCATCTGCTAGCTAAGTTTCTCCATCTTTGTAAAAATGACGCAAAAGATTCTCCTTCTTTTTGTTTCGTATTGCACAAGGTAGTAACTGAGACATCTGTTTCAATGTTGTAAGAGAAATGTTGGATGAATGCCTCTGCCAAGTCGCCCCATGACTTAATACCGGGAGGTAATTGAGAAAACCATTCCATAGCTTGGTCCCCTAAGCTCTGTGGGAACAACCTCATTAAGTATGTTTCTTCTGCCGCTACCTCAATGCAAGCTGTGAAGAATTGTCTTATGTGTGCCTTGGGGTCTCCTCTCCCTCTATATTTGTCGAATTTTGGTGTTACAAAGTGCGGAGGAAACGGAGGCATTGGAATGCTCTTATCAAAGGGATAAGGGCATATATCTCTCATAGTATATGTGGGTTTTGATGTGCCCATGTCTTCCACTTTCTTTTGTAGATCTCTAATTTGTTGCTCCAAATTATTTTTGGGAGGAGATGGATTTCTTATAGCATGTCCCATGTTTGAAACACCCATTTGAGGAGGAGCTTGTTGCATGTATGGATGATACTGATCGTAGACATGTCCATATGGAGGTCTATATTGTTGCGACATGTATGGAGCACTTGGCATAATTTCTTGTTGAGGGACCCCATATCTGTTTTGTGTGTATAAACCATATTCAATAGGCCTTTCATTTTCCATTGTGTTGCCCCCAATTTTGGCATGAGGTCTTCTTGTGTCAAAATTTTGAGGAAGTCCTTGAGTATCCATTTGTCTTGGTTGACCCATATCTTGAGCATGTGTTTGAGCATAGGGCCTCCATGATGGTCTTTGAGTGTAAGTATCATGCATTTGAGCTTGTGTATGTGGGATTGCTGGTTTCTGAAGCAAAACTGATGGTGACTCCGGCATCATGTTATTTGGTCCTCCACTATTAGGTTGAGTTTGTTGTGAAGGTCTACTTTCCATAAGTTGAGATAAGTCAAAATCATGTGGTATTTTAGCTCCACTTTGTGCCATCATGTTTAAGAAATATTGACGATCTCTCCTCATTATCTCTTCAACCAATCTATTGAATTGAGGATCCATTATAGATTCTTGTATGTCTGCTGAAAGTATTGAAGAATTGTCAACATTGTCATTGTGTGTAGCGTTGTGTATAGCGTTTGCGCTTTCCACATTTGGATTGTGTCTATAAACATTCATGTCTGGTAATGTAGTGTGCTCAGGATTGTAGAAGACATCATTGTCATACTCATAAGAACTCATGTTTACGGACCCTTGAGCTTCTTTAGCTTTTCTCCTAGATTTTTGAAGACGGGTTTCAACCATGAACTAGGTGTTTAGCAATATGTGAGAGACTTAGACGAAAATGACAAGAGTATGTAAGACCAAGAGTTGTATGGAATGTAAATGAATCTGAAGTTTACTTGCAATGTCCAAAGTGTAAGACCAAGTATGTATGTAGTAGAGTAGGTGTGACTTCCAAAGAGAGGATAGTTTCTCTTGATGAGGTAAGCTGACCTTGACTCTAAGTAAGACCAAATGAGACCCAAAGGTAAGAAACCTTGATGAGGGACCACTTAGCAAAGTGTTGTTGTATGTAGTGTGTTAACAAAGTATAATGAGGACAAGCAAGTGACCTTTTGACTCAAGTTTAGACAAGTATGAATGTAAAATGAGGTATGAAGCAATGATGGACTGTGTAAGACCTTAGAACAGGCTGAATGCTAGATGAAACCTGAAGAGACAACCTAGGAAGCTCAAGTATGCTGAAACTGATTTCTTTGTTTGCTTGACTGTTAAATTTTTCAAATCCTGACACAGACGCCTCTGTATACTTCACAGACGCGGTTTTAAGACACAGACGCTATTTTGTTTGACGCAGACGTGATTCTGAGATTTCCTGTTGATGTTTGCTGGGACTGTAACAGTTTTTTGCAATTGTAGACACAGACGCGCCTGTATACTTCACAGACGCGATTTCCAGACACAGACGTGTCTATGTTCGACACAGACGCTGATAAAAACACAGACGCTATTCTGTACTTCACAGACACGTTTATCCGACACAGATGCGGTTTTAACAGACACAGACGCGTTTCTGTAACCTTAGTGCAATCTTTCCTATCTGTGAATTTGTTTTGCTGTGACCAAATCTGATTTTTCGACTATTTTTCGTGACAAGAGGACACAGTGTTGATGACCCAATGTTTGCAGACTGTTTAGACTCCAAAAAGTGTGTTGTTTGATGTAAAAAGTTTTTGCATACACTTGAAGACACAAAAGACACAATGTTTTGTTGTTTTGTCTTGATTGTTTGAATGTTTATCATAAGTCAAGCACAATTCTTATGGCTGGCCAGGACAATAATTGTTGATCCCACATGGGGTTTTACCCCCGAGGCTACGCTATTCAAAGTGGATACTTAGATGCTTGACCTCACTGGCTCCACCCTCGGCACTCACTTCTCGGGTCAGCCAAGCATCAGTCCCCATGAAAACTCCCCATGGCGAACTTTGTATCTCTACTAAGAACCGTATGTGTGTGGGCCGCTACCAGAGGTCCGACCTCCTGCCTCAACAACTAGAAGGATTTGGGCATCTAAAACAAAATGGTGCTAGTAAGGGCATCCGCTCGTGTGGCCATACATGCGGCACTTTCAGCTCTGTAAATACAGAAGGCTCCCAGCCGGTAGGGGTTACGCCCTACAAATGATCAAATAAATTTGATCAAACGGGTTTATGGGGAGACATAGTGTCGGTATGAACTAATCAGCACACGTTATTCATAGTTTTCACCATGAATACATTTGATTATAGTGGCTTGGAAGAAGATGGCTTTTCTTTTGCTACCACTTGGGTCGTTCTCTTCTCACTAGTAGTCCTAATGACCACACGGGAAGACAGGCCCTCTAAAGAATAAACAAAAAGAGCCTATTGCTCAAGACACAAAAGACAATGATTCAATTTTAGTGCACCAATTGAAGTGTTTGCTAAGCTATGAAGACAAGGCACACAATAAAATTACAAAACCCTAGCTAAGGCCCTGCAACAAAATTGTTAGTAGTTTGGGTTGTTTCAAATGATAACCCCTTCCTGCAAGCACACAAGTTAGGTAAATTTTAAGAAAACCCAAAAAGACTTTGTGAAAAAGGGGCCTTCAACAAAAACGTATTTGCCTCCAAAGCAAGCTGCACAAATCAGGTTAGCTAGATCTGCAAAGATTAGCCAAAAATAAACCAGATCTGAAACCCTAAGTACAAAAATCCGAAAACCCGAATCAAAAAACTTGAAAAATTTGCAAAACAGAATGCACAGACGCTGTTATACCAGAAACAGACGCGTCTGTCTGACACAGACGCAGTTCTGTTATTCACAGACGCGGTCTCAGAACACAGACGCCTCTTTATTCTGCAGACGCAATCAGATTGTTCACAGACGCGATTCGGGATCACAGACGCGACTTTCGGAAACCTGCAAAAAAATAGAAATGATAGAAACACAGACGCGATCAAAGATATCACAGACGCCTCTGAAATACAAAAATGCGATCCGAACACTCGCAGACGCGGAAAAAACCTAAAATGTCCTCGAAATCGTCCGATCTGCAACTTCAAAAATGCAAAATCTGCAACAAAAATGTTAAATGCAAAGGGACAAGAGTCCCACCGGGCGTGCCAAAATGTATATGGTGAAAATGGATAGCAATAAACAACAATATTGAAAGACTAAAATGGATTCAACCACTAAACCCTAGCCTAACAATGAACAAAGATCCACCATAACATATGAAGATAACCTAAGACAATGCAAAATAACTCAAAAATCACAAAGATTATACCATCACATGTCCACTAGGGTTTTGATCTCCATTCTTCCTATCTCCATTGATCTTGTTTGATATGCTTGCTCTCAGATTTTTGTATGCACAAGAGCTCAATAAAGAACGGAATGTGGTTGCAAGTAGAATTGTAGTGTAGCCAAGTCCTCCAAAATCAGTCATTAGTATGTGTCATTAGGCATTAGGGTTTGTCAATGAAGAAAGCATCTCCTTAAATAGAAGACACAATAAGAAATGGAGGGTTAAGATTGAGAGGTGTAAAAAGAGAGGTCGGCTAGGATTAGAGGGTAGGTATAAGAAATACCAAAATAATGAAAGAGGTAGGTAGTGTAGGAAATAAGAGATGAATGACATGTGTCATGTGTAGAAAAAGATAATGAATTAATTAAATAAATAAAGATTTATTTAATTAATAGAAGAAGTGGGACAATTAAATAAATAAAATATTTATTTAATATAGGAAAGGGATAATTTAAATAAATAAATGTATTTATTTAAATGAGAAATAAGGCTAGAAGAGGATAAATGAATTAATTAAATAAATAAAAATTTATTTAATTAATAGAAGAATTAGGCTTAGATAATTAAATAAATAAAATATTTATTTAATTAGACATGACAATTTTGGGTGTCTACATTTTGCCCCTCTTTGAGACAATGCGGCTTGTCGCGTTGTTTCAAAGAAGATAAGATGAACTAATACAGAGTTGCCCCAGAATGTGGTTGCAAGTAGAATTGTAGTGTAGCCAAGTCCTCCAAAATCAGTCATTAGTATGTGTCATTAGGCATTAGGGTTTGTCAATGAAGAAAGCATCTCCTTAAATAGAAGACACAATAAGAAATGGAGGGTTAAGATTGAGAGGTGTAAAAAGAGAGGTCGGCTAGGATTAGAGGGTAGGTATAAGAAATACCAAAATAATGAAAGAGGTAGGTAGTGTAGGATATAAGAGATGAATGACATGTGTCATGTGTAGAAAAAGATAATGAATTAATTAAATAAATAAAGATTTATTTAATTAATAGAAGAAGTGGGACAATTAAATAAATAAAATATTTATTTAATATAGGAAAGGGATAATTTAAATAAATAAATGTATTTATTTAAATGAGAAATAAGGCTAGAAGAGGATAAATGAATTAATTAAATAAATAAAAATTTATTTAATTAATAGAAGAATTAGGCTTAGATAATTAAATAAATAAAATATTTATTTAATTAGACATGACAATTTTGGGTGTCTACAGCCGCTATGGTGTCTTTTGGTGTCTCGGTACTGGGTGTCTCAGCTGCTACATTTTCAGTGCTCGAGGGTGCTTGAGACGTCTGTTCTTGAGTTGTACCTTCTGCTACTTCAGGCTGGTGACCTTCGGTGCCTTGTGCTATATCCTGAGGAGCTTCGGTAGAGACAGGTTGATTGATCGGTGGGTAAGGCTGAACTTGTTCTAAAACGGATTCACTAGATACAAGTTTTGCATATGTAGAGCCTTCTATCATTTCCTGCTCTGGTTCCTCTATATCCATGACATCTTCATCAATTTGAATAGTGTCTGTAGACACCTAAATTGTCATGTCTAATTAAATAAATATTTTATTTATTTAATTATATAAGCTTAATTCTTCTATTAATTAAATCAATCTTTATTTATTTAATTAATTCATTTATCCTCTTCTAGCCTTATTTCTCATTTAAATAAATACATTTATTTATTTAAATTATCCTTTTCCTAAATTAAATAAATATCTTATTTATTTAATTGATCCCACTTCTTCCATTAATTAAATAAATCTTTATTTATTTAATTAATTCATTAGCCTTTTCTACCCATGACACATGCCATTCATCTCTTAATTCATACACTACCTACCCCTTTCATTATTTTATTATTTCTTTTACCTACCCTCTAATCATAGCCGACCTCCTTTTACCGCTCTTAATCTTATCCCTCCATTTCATATTGTGTCTTCTATATAAGGAGATGCTTCCTTCATTATCAAACCCTAATCATTCATCTTAAGGACTTGAATACACTATGATCCTACTTGCAACCACATTCCGTTCTTTGTTGAGCTCTTGTGCACATAAAATCTGAGAGCAAATATATCAAGCAAGATCAATGGAGATAGGAAGAATGGAGATCCAAACCCTATTGGACATGTGATGGTATAATCTTTGTGATTTCATTTGATTTGCATTGTCTTAGGTAATCTTCATATGTTATGGTCGATCTTTGTTGTTGTTAGGCTAGGGTTTTGTGGTTGAATCTATTTAGTCTTTCAACATTATTGTTATCCATTTTCCCCATATACATTTTGGCACACCCGATGGGACTCTTGTCCCTTTTTGCATTAAACATCCTTGTTGTAGATTTTGTGTTTTGAAGTTGCAGATCTGACATTTTCGACAACAATTTGATATTTTCGTGCCTGTGTACTTTCAGATCGCGTTTTTGATTTTCTAGCACGTCTGTGACATCTGGAATCGCATCTATGTTATCGAAAGCATTTTATTTTGTAGATTTTGGAAACCACATTTGTGTCCCTCAGTAGCGTCTGTGGTGTTTTTAGACGCGTCTGTGTCTAGAAGTCGCATCTGGGTTCTAGAGCCGCATCTGTGTCTCACAGAACCGTGTCTGCATCATGAAGTCACGTCTGTGTTGAAGGTAACTGTGTCTGTGCGCATCAGTTTCAAATTTTTTTTGTTTTTATTGATTTGGTTTTGAGTTTTGCATTTAAGTTTTCAGATCTAGTTTATTTTGAGCTAACATTTTCAGATCTAGCTAACAAAATTGGTGCAGCTTGTCTTGAAAGAAAAATCATTTTTGTTGAAGGCCCCTATTTTCACAAAGTCTTTTGGATTTAAAATTTACCTAACTTGTGTGCTTGCAAAAAGGGGTGATCATTTGAAACAATCCAAACTACTAACAACTCTTTGTTGCAGGTCCTTGGCAAGAGTTTTTGGATTTTTATTGTGTGCCTTGTTTTCATAGACTAGCAAACACTTCAATTGGTGCACTAAAATTGAATCATTGTTTTTTTGTGTCTTGAGCAATAGGCTCTTTTTGTTTAATCTTTAGAGGGCCTGTCTTCCCGTGTGGTCATTAGGACTACTAGTGAGAAGAGAACGACCCAAGTGGTAGTGAGGAAAACCCATCTCTTCTAAACCACTATAAACAACAGTATTCATGGTGAAAACTATGGATAACGTGTGCTAATTAGTTCATACCGACACTATGTCTCCCCATAAACCCGTTTGATCAAATTTATTTGATCACTTGTAGGGCGTAACCCCTACTGGCTAGGAGCCTTCTATATTTACAGAGCTAAAAGTGCCACATGTATAGCCACACGAGTGGATACCCTTACTAGCACCTTTTTGTTTTAGAAGCCCAAATCCTTCTAGTTGTTGGGGCAGGAGGTCAGACCTTTGGTAGTGGCCCACACACATACGGTTCTTAGTAGAGATACAAAATTCACCATGAGGAGTTTTCATGGGGACTGATGCTTGGCTGACCCAAGAAGTGAGTGCCGAGGGTGGAGCCACTGAGGTCAAGCATCTAAGTATCCGCTCTGAATAGCATAGCCTCGGGGGTAAAACCCCATGTGGGATCAACAACTATTGTCTTGGCCAGCTATAAGAATTGTGTTTGACTTATTTCAAACATTCAAAACATTCAAGACCAAATAGCAAAACATTGTGTCTTTTGTGTCTTCAAGTGTATGCAAAACAATTTTACATCGAACAACACACTTTTCTTGGAGTCTAGACACTTGCAAACATTGGGTCTTCATCAACACTGTGTCCTCTTGTCATGAAAAACAGTCAAATAGTCAGATTTGGTCACAACAAAAATGACTTCACAGATTGGAAAAAATTGCACAAATTTTGCAGAAGCGCATCTGTGTCTAACATAATAGCGTCTGTGTTGTATAACCGCATCTATGAAGGGCAAAAATGCGTCTGTGTTTCTAGAATCAACAGTGCACTTTACAAAAATCTCAGAAACGCGTCTGTGTTAAATAGAAGCACGTCTGTGTCAGGAAATTGCATCTGTGAAGTATACAGGCACGTCTGTGTTCAGAATTGAAAAACTGTTACAGTTCAGCAAACAAACACAGTCAGTTTTGGAATTTTTGAGCTTCCTAGGTCATTTTTCCAGGGTTTCATTTAGAATTCAACCTGTCTTTGGGTCTCATACAATCCGTCATTGCTTTACATCTTACATTACATGCACATTTGTCTAAACTTGAGTCAAAAGGTCACTTGCTTGTCCTCATCATACTTTGTCAACACACTACATACAACAACACTTTGCTAAGTGGTCCCTCATCAAGGTCTCTTACCTTTGGATCTCATTTGGTCTTACTTAGAGTCAAGGTCAACTTACCTCATCAAGAGAAACTATCCTCTCTTTGGAAGTCACACCTACTCTACTACATACATACTTGGTCTTACACTTTGGACATTGCAAGTACACTTCAGATTCATTTACATTCCATCCAACCCTTGGTCTTCCATACTCTTTCCATTTTCATCTAGTCTCACACATCTTGGTCTATACCTAGTTCATGGTTGAAACTTGTCTTCAAAAATCTAGGAGAGAAACTAAAGAGGCTCAAGAGTCCACAAACATGAGTGTCTATGAGTATGACAATGATGTCTTTTTCAATACTGATCATAACACATTACCTAACATGGATGCCTATAGAAACATTCCAAATGTTGAGAACATGGACACTACAAACAACAATGATACACACAATGATGATATGGACAACTTTTCAGTACATTCAGCAGATGTGGAAGAATCCATTATGGACCCCTGCTTCAATCGACTAATTGAGAAAATAATGAGGAGGGATAGACAATACTTCTTACAAATGATGGCACAAAGTGGAACCAAAATACCTCATGATTTTGACATGTCTCAAATAATGGAAAATCGACCTTTGCAACAAAATCACTCCAACATGGATCAAAGGAGGCCTAATAGTGGAGGAAATAGAGGACCATATATGGTACCTGAATCACCATCATCTTTGCTTCAAAAACTAGAGGTCCCACATACACATGGTCAAGCATATGATACTCACCTTCACAGACCATTATGGAAGTCTTATGCAGAAAGATATGCTCAATCACATACCCAGGCTAAGGATCAACCACCAAAGCAATTGGATATTCAAAAGCATGCTCAAAATTTGGACACAAGGAAACCCCGTGTCAAATTTGGGGGCAACACATTAGAACATGACATGCCTGTAGAGTATGGTATACATGGACAAAATAGATATTTCATTCCTCAACATGAATCTATACCAAGTGGTCCATATACACAACATCACTATAGACCTCCTCCATATGAACATGTGTATGATCAATATCATCCATATATGCAACATGCTCCTCCTCCAATTGGTGCCTCAAGCATAGGGTATGGTCCAAGAAGTAAATCTCCACCTAAGAGCAATTTGGAGCAACAAATCAGGGACTTACAAAAGAAAATGGAGGACATAAATACACCAAAGCCAACATACACAATGAGAGACATATGTCCTTATCCATTTCACAAGAGCATTCCAATGCCTCCTTTTCCTACACACTTTGTGACACCTAAGTTTGATAAGTATAGAGGAAAAGGGGATACTAAGGCACACATAAGACATTTTTTCATAGCTTGCATTGAGGTAGCAGCAAAAGAGACATATTTGATGAGATTATTCCCACAAAGCTTAGGTGATCAAGCTATGGAATGGTTCTCCCAACTCCCACCTGGTATTAAGTCATGGGGTGATCTAGCAGAGGCATTTATTCAACATTTCTCCTACAACATAGAGACAAACATATCAGTCACTACTTTGTGCAACACCAAGCAAAGGGATGGAGAATCTTTTTCATCATTTTTACAAAGATGGAGAAATCTAGCCAGCAGATGCTCTTGTGAAATTCCACAAAAACAAATGGTAGAGATGTTCACACAAAATGTTAACAAAGACATTGGCTATGACTTAAGGAAAGCTTGTTTGTCTACCTTCAAGGACGTCATTGAAAAAGGCTTAGCAATAGAGAAGGTCCTAATTGAAAAAGAAGTCATTAAGATATTCAAGGAAAACAAAGATGACTTTAAAGGAAAAGACAAGCCAAGATTTTGGAATAAAAACAAGAACACAGTCAATGATGGTGTTGTTGATGCCAACACAATGCGACCCAAATTCATTTTTTTTGGATCAAGTTCTACAAACAATCAAGTGAATACTCAAACAACTTCTAGATCATGGAGAAAGTACACTCCATTGGGAGAACCACTTGAGTCAGTCTTCAAGAAGCTAGTGGCAAACAAGGTAATCATAGTTCCATATTTTCCTCCATATGAACCAAAGGTTAAACCAAATTGGTGGAATGATGATGAGTATTGTGAATTTCATAAGAGAAAGGGTCATAAGATAGGAAATTGTCATCGACTGAAGAACATCATACAAGATCTCATTGATAGAGGTGACATTGAGATTGAGGGACACTCATCCAATCAAGAACATGAGATGTTTAAGGAACCATTCCCAAAGCATGACAAGGGAAAAGCTAAAGCCACAGATGACCAAACCAACTATACCAGAGCAACCTATAACTATGATTCAACTATCAATCACATCTTGATGGACAATTATGTCTCTACCATTATCATCAAGGACAAAACCCCTAAGAATTCTACCCAGAGACCCAAGATTGTCCTAAAAGGTGTTGGATCTTCTTCCGAACCTACCTCTGAATGTCATGTTACAACCCGTCGAGGTAAATTCACTTTGTAGGATGCTCCAACCAAAAACACCGCTTCCTCATCAACCAAACCTAAGTATGACCTTGTAGAATAGTTAGGGAAGACACCCGCACTCATCTCCAGCCTTGAGCTATTACGCATATCCCCCGCACATAAAGCTATTCTTGATAAAATCTTGAGAGACACTGCCATTCCTACTGATCTGAACATGGACCAGTTTCAAGCCATGGTGGGACATCTTTCTATTCCACATTCCCTTACATTCATAGAAGCTAATGACACCTCCGTAAGTCAACCACATAATGCACCACTACACATTAAAGCCTTCATACACAAACATCGAATAAAACGAGTCCTGACAGATGGAGGAGCTGGTCTAAACATTTGTACATTGAGCACAATTAAACAATTCGGATATTCTGATAAAACTGTGAATTCTGCAAATCAAATCACCATCAAGGCATATGATGATGAAGAGCGTTCGTCCAAGGGCACAGTCACCTTACCTCTCAGAGTTGGGCCAGTTACGAAGGATGTGGTTTGTCAAGTCCTAGATCTAGATCTCACTTATAACATATTGCTAGGACGTCCTTGGATTCATGAAATGAGGGCAGTCCCATCTACATATCACCAATGCATTAAGTTTCCTCACAATGGAGTAGAGGTAACAGTTAATGGTGATCCTAATCCATTCATATACTGCAATAACCTGAGATCAAAAACTGAGACCATCATTCCCAGTAATCGTGAAGTTGTTCCTTCTTCGGCATACATTGATCCTGAGTCATTAAAACCTTCAACATCAAAACAAGGTGAGCTTAAAGGCAAGTTTCAGGACAAGGGCATGGGGCAATACACTTTAAATCAGACCAGGTACTTATGACAAGTCATGAGTTCACCAAAAGAATATGGAAGACCACATCCTAACAAGCAAGTATCCATCATGGTACTCAAATGGGACCCTACTACCTTTCAAAGATGGGGCAAACTGGAAGAGGAAGACTTATACAAAATTCTTTACAAAGACATTGAAGATGACACACAAGATCACATCAGTCTACCATGTGAGAAATATGACAAAGGCTTCAAGATTCTACAAAAATTCGGGTATGATGGAAAAAGCCCTCTTGGGTTACGAAAGGAAGGCATCATTGAACCTTTACAACCTGAATTGACATTCAAAAAGGAACGCTCAAAGGGACTTGGTTTCCTGACTTCCAAGGTCCACACTCAAAGGACAGAAGAAGCCTTACAAATCAAAGCTGCCAAAATTCAACAAGAGGGTCGCTATTCCACAGACTCCAATGAATGGGAATGGGGTTCAGACAAATCTTCCAGTGATTACGAGCTCACCGAAACATTCAAAGAGCCAGATGAACCCACAGAAGAAGAGGAATTTTATAAAAGATTCAAAGTTGGTCAAGAAACAACCCATGAGGATTCCACACAGTCCTTTTCTCAAGGTCCCAAGTTGAAATCACATAGGATGAGAACACCTGTCCCAGAATGTGCTACTAGTGATGATAGTTTGGATTCGTTCACGATCAAGATTGATGAGGAGAGTGCCATCGATGACCTCGATAATTACCTTTACATACCCGAATATAACTGCATCTTCACTCTTAGTCCCGCTAACTTTGAAGACATTAAAGGCCTTCCCCTTGTTCACCACCAACTCATTGACTGGGATCATGAAGGACCTGCACAGTTTGACACATTCCAAAATGATGAAGCTTTTATTGACTATCTTGGCATACGAGATGATCTTCCCCCTGGGGACCATGAAGTGGGATACACTATAGAACTCAATAGCGTGGCATATTTTGGTGAGGGTGTTGGACCTTCTAGTCACAAAAATGTGAAAATAAGAACAAACCAAGGGTCTTATGGCAAAAACCACACTGTGGCGGTGTCTGACCCCAAAAAAGTAAAAAGAAAGGACGTATCTAAGGGCGAAAACCTCTCTGAGGCATCCGAAAATGGAAGGCTCGACATTCTCCCAGCATCATATGAGGAAAAGTCATCCATGTTGATAGAGGAGACTATCAAAACAAACATTGGTACAGAAGAGGTTCCACACAACATATTCCTGGCTCAATCGTTGGCAGAGTCAGAAAGGTCAAAATTCATAAGTTTCTTCAAAGAATGACAAATCAACTTTGCCTGGTCATACACTGATATGCTTGGATTAGATCCGGATTTGGTAATGCATCATTTGATAGTTAAACCGGGGCAAAACTAGTGAAACAGAAATTAAGAAAGATGCATCCACAAGTGGCATTACTAGTCAAAGCAGAACTTGAGAAATTATTGGATGTCGGATCCATACACCCAATTGATTATCCTAAATGGATCTCAAACTTAGTGCCTATTAGTAAACTAGATCGCAGCATCAGAATATGTACAGATTTCAAAGACATCAACAAAGCTTGTCCAAAGGATGACTTCCCATTACCGAATATTGACTTGATTGTTGATCTCACAACAGGTCATGAAATGTTATCATTGATGGATGGATTCTCTGGTTATAATCAAATAAAGATCACGCCCGAGGATCAACACAAAACATCATTCACTTGTCCTTGGGGAACTTTCTATTGGAATGTCATGCCCGTTGGGCTAAAAAATGCAGGCGCTACATATCAAAGAGCCATGACTACTATCTTTCATGATCTCATGCACATAATCGTGGAAGATTATGTCGATGACCTTTTGGGAAAATCAATAGACAGAAATACACATTTGGACATACTTTCAGTCATCTTTGATCGGTTGGAAAAATACAAAGTAAGATTAAACCCCAAGAAATGTGTTTTTGGAGTAACCTCCGGGAAGCTCCTAGGATTCATTGTATCCAAAAGAGGAATCAAAGCTGATCCATCAAAAGTCAAGGCCATCTTGGAGATGCAACCACCAAGAAATATTAGTCAACTTTGGTCTTTACAAGGCAGACTCCAGCCCATACGAATATTCATAGCACAACTTGCAGATAAGTGTAATCCTTTTCAGCACTTGCTACATAAAAACATCAAATTCAAATGGGATGATAACTGTCAATAGGCTTTCTAGACACTCAAAGATTATCTTCTAAATCTACCAGTTTTGATGCCACCAGTTCCAGATCAGTCTTTGTTACTATACATATCAGCTACTCCAACAGCACTAGGGGCACTCTTAGCACAACAAATTGCTGAGGGCAAAGAAAAAGCAGTATACTATATCAGTCTCACATTGGTGGGATATGAGCTAAACTACACACCAATTGAACATGCATGTCTCACCATGGTCTTTGCTTGACAAAAATTATGACATTACATACTCACTCATAAGACTAAGTTGGTTGCAAGAATTGATCCGTTGAAATACCTTCTCAATAAAGCAACACTTACTGGGTGACTGGCCAAATGGGTAATGATCCTGAGTGAATTTGACATCGAGTATGTGGACAGAAAAGCAATAAAAGGACAAGCGATCGTAGATCAATTAGCAGATGCTCCCATGATTGATGATGTTCCTCTAAGTTCAGAATTTCCAGATGAATCCATTTTAACAATGTCACATGTGAAGCCATGGCAACTGTACTTCGACGGCTCATACACACAACATGGGGCAAGAGCTGGCATCCTCTTTATAACTCCTCAAGGGGATTCTATACCAAAATCATACCGCTTATCATTTCCTTGCACTAACAATATAGCAAAATATGAGGCATTAACAACTGGATTACGGATCGCAGTTCAGTGGAAGATCCAAGAACTTCGTGTTTTTTGGGACTCTCAACTTGTAATCCGTCAAGCAACTGATGATTACCAAACAAAAGATGAAAAATTAATGCCTTACAAACAAATGGTGGATGACCTGAAACAACACTTCACAAAGATAGATTTTGAGTAGATACCAAGAGAGAAGAATTGCGCCGTGGATGCCATGGCTACAATTGCTTCATTGATTGATCTACCTCCAAATGAGACCCGTTATGAGTTCTTGGTGGATAACCTTTTGGTTCCTTCATATGAAATCATTCCTACTGAGATGATATGTGTTGTCGGTCCCGAGTCCCAGTTATATGGTTCCATTTTCACATACCTTCGTGACAATACCCTACCTCCTGATCTATCAAATAACCAGCGTCGCACTTTCATTCGCCAATCTTCTCGATACGTCATTTTAGCTGATATCCTATACCGGTGAGGTCTATATGGCACTCTTCTTAGATGTTTAGAAAGAGATGAAGCTCAGATTGCGTTACATGAAGTGCATGAAGGGATATGTGGTCCACATGCTAGTGGTCCTACCTTAGCCAAGAAACTCATCAGGACTGGATATTATTAGCCCAATATGGAAAAAGACTCATATCAATTTGTCAAGAAATGCAAGCAATGTCAAATTCATGGAGACCTCATACATACACCAGCACAAGAACTTCAACCAATTGCGTCTCCTTGGCCCTTTTGTCAGTGGGGACTCGATCTCATAGGCAAGATTCACCCTCCTTCTTCTAATGGTCATAAATTCATTATCACTGCCACAGAGTATTTCACAAAATGGATTGAAGTCATGCCTCTCACACAAGTCACTAGAAAATAGATTGCTACGTTCATTCTCAACTATATCATTTGTCGATACGGTATTCATGTTTCCATTATCACTGATAACGGGAGTCCCTTCAAAAATCAGGATGTTCATGAACTCTGTGACCGCTTCCATATTTCCCATCGTTTTTCCATGCCATATTACCCCCAAGGTAATGGTCAAGCTGAGGCATCTAATAAGACAATCCTTAAAATCCTAAAAAAGACAGTCGACGATGCTGGCCGTAATTGGCATATCCAACTTAATCCTGCACTTTGGGCCTACCGCACAAGTGTCCATACACCTACAGGAGCTACACCTTATTCACTTGTCTATGGCACTGAAGCCATCTTTCCTATTGAGGTCGAGCTACCCTCTTTACGGGTCTCTTTGCAAAACATCATCAGTGATGAAGACTATAGGGTCTCTCGCTTACAAGAACTGGAACTACTGGATGAACGAAGACAAACTGCTTTCAATCATCTCAAGGCTTACCAACAACAAATGAGTTGCAGCTACAATCACAAAGTCAAGCCTTGCACATTTGAGGTAGGTGATTTGGTTCTCAAAGAAAATCCTAAAAAATCAGCAAGACCAAGAAAAGAAGGGCAAGTTCGAACCAAATTGGCTTGGTCCTTACATCATTACATCAACATATGGATCTGGGGCGTATCAACTCTCAACTATAGAAGGTGAACCTTTGGAGGATCCTATCAATAGCATGCACCTTCGCAGGTTCTACACATAGCTCTTTGGAATATCCTAATTCAAAAAATACAAAAAAATCAAAAATTTCAAAAATACAAAAAAAAATTATAAAACAAAAAAAATAGTTACTTGGTGAAAACCTGGCAAACAGGTGCCTTGTGACACAAAAAATATTAAAAAATCAAAAAAAGTAAAGAGAAATAATTTCGTCCAACGATGAAAACCACTTCGGTAGTGCCCTGGGCAAGTACCATGGTGAAAACTGGGTCACTAGCACTATGTGTAGAGACATTTCTCCTCCCTCCTTCAGGATTCACTTTCATCCTTTCACTTTGCACACACTCACAACCTATTCATTCATAATAAAATTTACACATGCCCATCATGGCTTGTTATTGATCTACCCAAGATTGGTTAGCCATTCATAATAAACCTCCCTTTCCATCCATAATAAATCAGATCCTATCTATGGCTAAGGCAAATCCTATGTCTAGTGATGGGTGTGGGATTGAGAACATCACATGTTTCGAGGAGTATAGTTTCTTCCAGCTTCCTTCAATCTATTCGTGCACAATCCGCAATAAAGCAACATTTGTATCATAGATCTGCAATAAAGTTTCATCTTCTCCACAATAAAGTATCAGTTTCATCAATTCAGTCAGTTTCAGATGAGACACAGCAACAACAATGGGCTTCAACAAATTAAATCTTTCAACAGACTCAGACAACATTATGGTTCAGTGCTATCTATCCTTTTTGTGAAAGTAAACATTGTGACCACAATCAAATAAGACTTATACAAGTGACAAGAGACACTAAATTTGAGGACTACAGTGGATGTTGGTGTTGAGTTTTGGTTTTCTTTTGATTTTATCTTTTGGTGACATGTCTTTTAGCTTTTCCAAGATGTCTCTGACTAGAGATTCTATCTCCAGGATGTCTTTGACTAGAAAGGCGAGGATGGGGTATCATCACCTATTTGTATTTGTTGTCTGTGGATTGTCTCTTAGTAATGCTATGACTTGTCCAAGGATATGAGGACACTATGAGTCTAGTATGAACTGGGGCATTCCTTGTTTGTGACTGTCTTATCACCATGCAAATGGGTACAATGACTTTCTGGGTTGAACATATGCCTCGATTTTCATAACCTACTTTCCATAATAAAGCTCAATGATGATAACGCACAAGAAGCTCTTTCACTTTCATATCTTTTGTCTTTCATCCCCCTTTCTTGATTGACTTCCATCATCCTTCTCGAGTCCGTGTAGCCTGCCTACTTGCCATAATAAAGCTCAATGATGATAATGCACAAGAAGCTCTTTCACTTTCATATCTTTTGTCTTTCATCCCCCTTTCTTGATTGACTTCCATCATCCTTCTCGAGTCCGTGTAGCCTGCTATCACATGACTGAGTATAATGACACACCAAAAATATTTGCATTTCATGTAGTTTCACCTGCATTACCACATATAAGCATTTCATACATACATATAGATATCACAACTGCATCACATCCTCCACACAACACATGTTAGCACATTTTATATTTTCATCATGTAAATAATTATTTGCATTATCATATTCATTTGCATTACATACATTCACATTTGCATCATGCATACACATATAAAACATAAAAGAACAAAAATATTGCATCACACCATATAAATATTTGCATCCATATCATAACCATCACATAGAAACATACATCATGAAACATCTCATCACATAGGTACACATGCATATAGCTGCTGCAAAGATGAATCATCTCATATATATATAAAGTGTCATGATACAATGATGTCAAAATCATATGGCTACAATCACCCGAAGGTGTCTACATCATCATACAAAAATGATACAATACTAATACATAGGGAGCCCTCTACAGCTATGATGAACTCCCTCCCTCAGAGCCACCTGGCCTCAATGGAATCTGAGCCCCCGAAGGACCTACCCCAGAATCATCCCTCCTGTCCCCTCTATCTGGTGGTGGTGGAGGACCCATAACCCCACCACTAGATGCCTATCTCCTCCAGCTCCCTCCCGTAGCTGTCACTGTCCGTGATGGTCTATGGAAGCTCCTCACCTGCTAATCAGCTGGCACCGCACCATAATAGAGATCCCGCCAGTAGGCAATCTCCTCCCCTGCCCATAGGACATAGGCATATCCAGCCCCTGTGTCCTCTGCCGCCTGCCTCCTAACCCTCAGTGCTATCTCAACCTCTGTATAGCGCTGAATGGCCTAATCCTGCTCCCACTCAGTATCTCTGAGCTGCCTCCTGAGTCTATCCCTCTCCCTCTCCAGGTCCTGGATCTCATCTTCCTGTCCCTGGCAGATCTCCCTCAGCTCAGTCAACTCATCCTCCTCTGCCTCAGCCCCCTATGGCTCCCCCTGTACGAGTGCCTACCCCTGTGCCTATGCCTGTACTAGTTCCTATACTGGTGCCTATCCCTATATCTGTCCCTATACCTGTCCCTGTACCTACACCTGTCTGGGACCCTGTGCCGCTGGCACCTGTAGCGGTAATCCACCGTGACCCCTCACCACCCGAGCCTGCCTGTCCTCTCCACCCTCCCTCCGCGATGCCACCCTCCTCTCTCCAGCTACCCCCTCCTCCTCCATTGGCCTCTGCCCCCATCATCTCCATCATCATCACCATCCCCACCACCATCTCCATCTAGTAGCTCTCCTGGATCCATCAGGCATGGGAATGGATGCTCGGCCCAATATGTTGTGTACTCTGCATCCATGCCGACATCCTTGATCTCTGGCCATATGTCCCAGGATAGGGGCATCATCTCCACTAGCTATGTAATGGCCTGATCATATGATAGTAGTGGCCCAAACTGCACCTGATCCCTGACAGTCCGTGCATACATGCCTAAACCCCGTGGCATCCGCTGGATCCTACCAAACTGCCTGCCCACCCTGTCAACTAGCTGCCTCTCCAGTACATAGGGCATTTGCCCAATCAGATACCTGCTCCAGAAGGTGTAAGGTAGCTCTACTGCATCATCCTCCCACTGCTCGCATCCCAGGTATGACCTCCATATCACCATATCAATGTCATCAATCACCCACCGCCAGTGCTCTAACCTACCAATCTGTGGCTACGAAGTGATCATGTGGTACAAGTGTACAAAACTGCGTTTGTGACCTCTGCCCCTGAAATGTATTGGTCTCATCACTGGCAGATGCTCATAGGCCCGCACCTGTAACAATGTGACCCCGTAGCCCAATCCCACTGACCTATGGTACACAAACTGATGCAGCTCGTAATACAGGTGTGCTAGCACACACAGTCCCTAGGCATATCTGGTGTGTTGTGTCACCAGTGTTTCCAATGCACCTCGCCAGCCCACAGCCAACCCTCGTGCTGCTCTATCAGGACACAGGAACCCACTGATCGCTCCTCCTATCACTGCTAGCAACACTAATCCTGTAGCTGTCATGGTGTCCCAAGCCACATGTCCAGCCCTCATCTCCAATCCTAGGTCCTGGAACACTCGTCTCAGGGCCTCCCTGTCTCCATCTCGATCGTAGGGAATCAACTCCCCATTGATCGGTATCCTCAAAATCCTGTATACATCCTCCAGGGTAACCATCATCTCACCCATCGGCAAATGAAATGTGCAAGTCTCAGAGTGCCACCTCTCTACCAGTACAGTCAATAGTCCCATGTTTGCTCAAAACTTAGGCACATACAGAATATGTCTCAAACCCATAGCTTCAATTGCAGCTCGGTCCTCGGCTGTCAACTCAGGTCGCAACCTCTAAGTCGATGAGAATCTCTTCCGTGACTCCAGCATAGGCAAATACTCCTGCAGTCAAGCAAATCAATCATGTCAGTCATAGTGGAATTCACTGTTCATCACAAAATGCTACTTTTTATCTAAGTGCATATGGTACTCTATCCTAGTGACACTCACTATTCATCACAAAGTGTTGCTTCTATCCTAGTGACACTCACTGTTCATCACAAAGTGTTGCTTCTATCCTAGTGGTACTCCCTGTTCATCACAAAGTACTACGTGTTTTGCAATCCCTATTCATCACAAAGTGCTCCTCACATTTGCACTCACTGTTCATCACAAAGTGCTGCTCACATTTTGGTACTCACTGTTCATCACAAAGTGCCTTGATCTATCCTATCTTAGGGCCTCTTCTTGAGTGAATCCTCTTGAGTAGTTTCCTAATTGGCAACGCATGTTCTATCATAGAATTATCAATCCTAGCCCTATTTGTTATCCTAGTCTTCCCTAGAGGACCTGCTTGAGTGTATGCTCTTAGCAGCTTATCCAATCGATAGCATATGTTCATCACAGAACTACTAATTTGACCTAGAAGACACAAATTCACATTTTTGGACACAAACGCGCTTTCCTGACATAAACACGCTGGAAGACTGCATAAACACCCCTGTTTTACATAGATGCATCTGAAACACATAGACGTGCCTATGCTCTGCACAGATGCGCCTGGGCGACATAGATGTGTCTTTTTGGCATAGATGCACCTACATAGCATAGACACAGCCGCATTCGTCACAGACGTGTTTTCCATCACAGACGTGCCTGGCACAAACACAAATGCACCTCGCGAGCATAGACGTGCCTGGAACCAACGCAAACGCACCTGGGCATTTTTGACATTTTTTTGGACCCTATTCTAAGTGCATTTATTACCCTATCTAGCATGCATTAATTACAACAATAAATGCAACAAAGTACGAGGAGGTTTTGTGGTACTTACCGGCTCTCTTGTCTCTGCTGGCCTCTAGAATCGGCAAACATGGTCGAATCTGTGAACAAAGGCCATTGCTGCTGACTGTTGCTGCTCTATTTTTGTTCTGCACTTTGCTTTTGTGGATGTGTAGATGACAATGAGGATGTATTTCCCTCGTGGTCTATCTTATAGATTGCCCTAGCCCTCGTTTCTCGAGTCAGTCTTCATTATCCCGTGACTCCATCACTTTATCTGGTCAGTCCATTCTAGCCTCTCTTTCTTATCAAGAGATTGTCTGTGATCTTTTCAGACATTTTCATCCAATCTCTCGAGGGGGCATATCATTCCCATCTTGGGGCAACTCTGTATCAGTTCATCTTATCTTCTTTGAAACAATGCGATAAGCCGCATTGTCTCAAAGAGGGGCAAAATGTAGACACCTAAAATTGTCATGTCTAATTAAATAAAAAAATTATTTATTTAATCATCTAAGCTTAATTCTTCTATTAATTAAATAAATCTTTATTTATTTAATTAATTCATTTATCCTCTTCTAGCCTTATTTCTCATTTAAATAAATACATTTATTTATTTAAATTATCCTTTTCCTAAATTAAATAAATATCTTATTTATTTAATTGATCCCACTTCTTCTATTAATTAAATAAATCTTTATTTATTTAATTAATTCATTAGCCTTTTCTACCCATGACACATGTCATTCATCTCTTAATTCATACACTATCTACCTCTTTCATTATTTTATTATTTCTTTTAGCTACCCTCTAATCATAGCCGACCTCCTTTTACACCTCTTAATCTTATCCCTCCATTTCATATTGTGTCTTCTATATAAGGAGATGCTTCCTTCATTATCAAACCCTAATCATTCATCTTAAGGACTTGACTACACTACGATCCTACTTGCAACCACATTCCATTCTTTGTTGAACTCTTGTGCACATAAAATCTGAGAGCAAATATATCAAGCAAAATCAATGGAGATAGGAAGAATGGAGATCCAAACCCTATTGGACATGTGATGGTATAATCTTTGTGATTTCGTTTGATTTGCATTGTCTTAGGTAATCTTCATATGTTATGGTGGATCTTTGTTGTTGTTAGGCTAGGGTTTTGTGGTTGAATCTATTTAGTCTTTCAACATTATTGTTATCCATTTTCCCCATATACAGTGTCAGTCGTGTCTTGCTTAGTAGCATCAGGACCTTGCTCGGTGACATCAGGATCATGCTCGGTGACATCAACGATTTCAACTTTAGATTGTTCACCAGCATCTTTAGTTTTGAAGATTTCCTGCCATTTTGCTTTTGTCTCATTTTCTACGTCAATATATAGCCCATTCATCAGTTTTAAGGCTCTCTGTTTGACAAGAAATTTTGAATTGTAGGTTGTCAAATGTTCCTTTATTTCTACTACAAACATATCAGGAAATAGATGGACTAGACTTATCTCTCTAAGTCCATTGCATATTTCCACCTATTATCAATATGCAAGTAAAGTTCATTTGGAAGTGACTTTACTAGATCCAATGGAGCTAGCTGAAACTTTAGAAGTGTGCAAATGATAGCTTCTTCAATTTGTCTCTTCTCATCATTATTTCTTCTTTAATACTTGAAATATCTAAAAGAACCAAATCCACCATATTCTTTCAGATTGGCACAGAAGTTTTCAACACTATGTATATTTACCTTTTTACTCTTTACAATCTGGAATTTGTTGGCATCCTTAGATTCTGTATCACTAGACTCTTTTTCCAAAATGAGTCTCTGAGTAGATTTCTTGTAGGTCTTGGTTACCTTGGGAGTAGTAACACTCTTTTGTTTCTTACTCGGTGATGCAGTTGATGCTCTTGTATTAGGTCCCTTTGTTTGAGGAGTCGGTAGGGCCTTTGAAGTGTCTAGTTTCTTTCTTTTCAACACTTTACCCTTAAGCAATTTGGTGCTCAATGTTATTGTTGCCTCTTGAGCTTCAGATTCCACTTCGGTGATGGCAAGAGTGCCTTTGACAGGTGTGGAGGAAGAATCTTTTCTGAATTTCTCTGTTAAAACCTTTATCATCTTTGTAGCCTTTCTTGTAGCTTTGGGTACTACAATGCTCATTTTTACTTTTCCCTTCACCTCTTCATAGGTTCCATACCTCAGCTCGGTAGCATGCCTTGGTAATGTAAGATATGCATCAATTTGCTGTTGTATGATATCAAAGTCAATCTCGTAACGCATTGGTGGCAAAGATTGAGTTCTTGGTTCCACAGCATTCACATAACAGTAATCAGTATCTACCTCAAAGCATATATCATCCTTATATTTCTCCACTAGCTAGGGTGGAATCTGGTACCTGTTGTGCATCTTCTCTTGAAATTTACTGAAATAACCATCCATTATATCAATGCAATTATCACCTAGTTTCTTGATAAAGTCATTAATTTGATGGGTGATTGGTCGGTGTAGCTCCCAAACTACTTTACTGACTGATGGAAAGAATTTCTCAAAGTAGAAAAACATGGATACAAGAAGTGAACAAAACTTCAGTGTATTTGCTAAGTTGTTCTTCTTCGGCTTCCTTATTGTGTTTAGGTTCTCAAACAAGTTCTTCAATAACACTTCACATAAGTCAACTTTCATTCCCTTTTTTACAATTTTATAGGCTAAGTCAACTACTACACAGGGTACACTATTTTCCCTTGCTGATTGGAAGAAATAGTAACCAATTACTCTAATGGAAAACTTAAGTTCTACATCAGTGACATTGTTTAGTTTCAGTCCTCTATAATCAGATTCTACTCTGGTTAAACTGATAAACTCCTTCTGTGATATCATCTTCTAAGCTCATGCATGATCATAGATAGGATAATTGGTGATCACATGAATGATTTCCTTGGTGATTTTGAATGGTTTCTCTTCTAGCCACATGAAATCATCATGAACTCTGCTCAAAACAAACTTAACCCATTGGTAGGTTAGGGCTTCAGTCAATCCCTTGATTCTAATGTGTTCATACTTGCTGTTTAATACACCATTGGTACATAATTCATCATAGGTGTCTCTAATCTCAACATCCGGTTCAGAGGCGACTTTAGGAGTCAAATTGTATTTCAGTGAGGCCTTCTCTACATTCTTGACAACTATGGGATCTTGGATCTTGGGCACCATTGTAGATTTCAGGTAAAAAATTAGCAAACTATCCTTAGGGTTTGATGGTTTACAAATGACAGACACTTCACACTCAGCAGATAATAACAATTTGATAAGATTGGTAAGCTAGCTTAACAGTGTGATGAGATTTGATGTAAATACCTTGAATTTTCTTAGAATGAGGTTTGATCGCCTTGGAATCGCTCTGCTTTGCTCTTTCGAAAACTTGGTAAGTGTAAATGACCGCGAAAATGCTTTTAAGAACACAAAATACCTTATCGAGCTCCGTGTGGGTTAGGTCAAAGATATTAAATGCATTCGGTTCACCTTTTAACCGATTTACTCTCTTTTTTGTTTTAACCGAGTAACCAAATTTCCTTCATTTACCAACTTAACAGGCTTCCTGTATTCACCGACTTGACAGGTTTCCTATAAAGTACTTTTGATAGAATTTCAAACTTACTAATGCATCTTAACTATGCAGATTTTGAATTTAGTACATAATAGAATAGGAATTGTTATGATTTTAACCTTCAGAGAATGCAGTCCCTTCATACCTTTTCTGATTAATTTGGAATAGGTGCACGTAACTCGGTAGGTAAGGTGATTTCTTCATTTGACACAATTTCTTTCTTTTTCCAAATCATCTTTTATTTCTCTTTTATTTCTTCAGTGTCTCCTCTAGGTTGATCTCTGCAATCTCCAACTAAATGTCCAACTTTGTGATAATGAAAACATGCCATACCAAGATTTCTCCATGATCTCTGATTGTTCATTCCAAACCTTATAAAATAGTTGGCACTAATATGTCCATATCTTCCACAACATTCACACCATATCCTTGTGTTGTAATCCCATGGTACTGCTGCATATTATCGGTAAGGATTTGTGTGAGTTTGGTAACCTCTAGTGTTTGCTCGGTGTGTAGACCACATGTAGTTCTTTTGCTTAAGCCAGCACTTCTCACTACTATGTCCATATCTATTGTAGTTTCTAAAAAACCCTTTGTATTTTTCCTTCTGATAGTTGTTAACAGACTTTGTCCTACATTGATTAAATGTGTGACCATATTTATTGCAATTGTAACAATAACCATTGGACTTAGTGATATTCGGTTTCTTACCTTTTTTGATTTGGCATATGTTGGCAGTATGACCTTGATTTCCATAGTAGTAGCAAATAGGCTTCTTTCTTTTGATGTTATTCCTATTTCCAGCTTGCTTTGATGATTCTCCTCTCTCGATAGTATGAATTCCTTTGTAACCAAGTCCTACATCTTTGTTGGGTCTTCTTGTATTCAATTGCTCATCCAACATCTTTGATGCTTCATAACTCTTTTTCAATGTTTCTTTGGATTTCTTCTCTATTTCAAGTTCATCAGTCAACCTTGATACTTCAAGTTTCAATGCTTGATTCTCATCATTCTTCAGAATTGCTTCATGATGTGCATAACCTAGTTGACCTGTCATATTTTGCTGAATCCCAGACAACCTTATGATTTCATCATTCTTATCAGATACTAAGACTTCAAGTTGTTGTTTCTCTCTCTGTAGATCTCTTGCTTTATCCTCAGCTATCCTCAATGCATCTAGATTTTCAATCATCTGTGTACCGAAATGTTCTTGTTCTCTTTTCATTGCTTTTATTTGATCAACCAATGCTTTGTTCTTTTCTTTCAATACTCCAATCATTTCTTCAGTCTCTTCAGATATAATATTCTCAGATGATGTCTCAATTTGTTCCACTAACTCTTGAGAATCCTACAAGTCATCAGATAATCTTCTTCTTACTTTCAAAGATTTTTGCATTTGCCTTTGTATGTCTACAGTCACTTGATTAGCATGATTCAGCTCTTCTTGCAGATATACAATCCTCCAAGATTTTTTATAGCCTTCCATTGATAGGATCTTTTTCTTTAGGTAGTTAAACCCTTTTCCAAGATTACTACTCTGATAACGATTGTTAGGTCTAATATGGAAAGCTAATGTACTGAGAGGGGAGGGGTGAATCAATACTGAAAAACTTTTCTTTAATAATAACTTTACTGTTATGCATAAATAGAATAGTGCAGTAACATAAAATAAAGTTAAAGCAAATAGATAACAATCATACATGATTCACTCCATAACACATATATTTTGGTTACGCAGAAACTCTTGGTTAGAGAGAAAAACTGCGGTGGGGATGGCACCCACAACTTCACTACTGCAATAATAAAGAGTTCTTGGTTAGAGCTACATTTTAGCTATTTCTGATAGCTTACCCTGTTAGGAGTAACAAGATCTATTAGATTTACCTTGCTAAAGGATTTTACAACATTTAATCTGAATGTTGCACCTAGTTAGAGGCTTTACAATTGATAGACTTGATTAGAGTCTTTTACCCTATTAAAGGTTTTTCTTTCGACTTCACAATATTACAATTAAATCATTACAAATATCTACAACTTTACATCCGAAATGTTATAGCAGATTCTATGTGCTCAGAATAGATTACCTTTCTTATAGCATACCTCGATAACCCATATAGTAACTCGGTAAACCCTTCTATTTACTCTGTTCTTCGACTATTCTCTAAAAACCTTCTCGGTGACCTCTGTGTCTCTATAATAGTCTTCCTTTTTATGCATACATACACACTTAACTCATGTTGTATAAATAGATCTCTTAAGACAGTGATCTAATTCATTGCTTCGATCTTACAAACAAGATTCCTCGAATGAATAACTAAACAAATTATTTCATTGGTTAGATTGACCTTAAAATCATACACAATCTTCTAGTGCAATTTCCAATGTAATAACGGTTCGATGTGCCTCGATCTTGTAACATGTTTTCATATGCATGTCCAGGTTCAATGTATCTAGTAACACGTTTCACTCGGTGTATGTCAACTCGGTGTGTCATCTTTACTACTCAGTAGCCATGAAAAGATACTTGGTAGATAGCTCAATGTGTATTGCATTCTGTGACTGCTTTCTTCTGTAACCGACTAGGCTGTGCATACTGACTTCTCTATGTATATTGACTGAATGATTCGGTAGTGTTAACCGACTAGAGTATATAGTATGACTTTGAATAAAAAAACTAATGGCAACTTGATAAGTAGTAACACACTCAACTATAGGATACAAAATAGGACCTACATCGTTGATCTCTACAAAAAGGGAAGTGAAAAACTTCATAGAAAGTGAGGCTTCCTCAACTACAATAACAAAAAAAGAAAGAGAAACTTAAGGAGATGAATTCTTATAGGAGAAATCAAGAATGTGGACTTTCTCAAAATTGCTTATAGAAGGATAAAATGATATCTTTGCATCAATAATGGAAGGTTGAAGGACCCTAAGAAAACTAGAAGGAAGATGCAAAGAAGAAACAAAAGGAGGATACATAGCCATGTTGGACAAAACCTTCATATGAAGCATGTCTATGGGCTACATAAATGGATGAATATCAAGCAAACACATGATAAGAGGTATCTCTATAGAGGAAGAAATGAACACTTACACCCTTTTGGGGTGAGGCTCATGAATATCTCTCAAGGAAGTTGGAAGTATGAAGAAAGTAGGAGCAGAAACACAAGTCGAGTAACAAAAAATAAAACAGGAATAGAATAAGACACATGAGCTATAATAGAAAATTCATCCTTGTATTTGGTGTGGCCTCATGTTCCCAATCTATCACCCATCAATGATCATTATTCTCATGCATAAGCTTGTTCCAACATAAATCAACAAAAATAATAAAAGCCTAAGAAGATACTACAATATCTAGCTCTACACGTGAAGCCATCTTTAGAACTATCACCATAGAAGAGAAGGCTCTACTAATGAGATACGATGTGTCAAAGACATAGGGACCAAGTAGCGTCAACAATGAGTAGGTTTCCTCTTATTCCTTTGTGAGCATGTAGAGGAATAGGAGGAGCCCTCAATGGCTAAGACATAGGTGATGAATGGGAAGTTCCTGTTAGATAGTTCAAATAATCATATGACAACTGAGAGGGGGGGTGAATCAGTTGTCAAAGATTATCAAAACATTTAGTAGTTATAACTTTAATACTAGAACCCATATTATTAATACCGGAATGCTTAAACCAAATATCGGAATAGCAGTTAAACCTATTAAGCATAAACAATAATCAAATAATAAATACCATCCACCTGACACCAAGATTTATACGTGGAAAACCCAGTAAAGGGAAAAACTATAGTGGGAAGCCTACCCATAGTCATATAATACTTTTATAGTAAGTATGTGAATTACAATTGAGGGGCTTGTACTTGTAGGACGGTCAACAACCTAGAGTGTACTACTCATCACAAAAGGACTCTCACTAACTACAAAGAAATCCATACTACAATCTGAAGAAGTGTTTGAACTGCAAAGGTAACATCTTCTATGCTTGAGTACAGTTCCATTTAAGCTCAATACCAGAGGACTAAATCCTCGTACATAAACCCAATTCTATCTCCAATGATCGACCAAATCTTCTATCTAAATTATATTACATTAGTCGTACATTCGGATCCATATCCTTAGCCTTATATCTAATCTACAATGAGATCTTACATCTATATATACAAACCCTCAACCATAAACAATCAGGTTCGCCACCAAATGATAAACCAATTACATAATTACAAAACATGTTGGCCTTAGACCAAAAAAATAATATCCAGCACATAAGACATCCCAGAAACATATCGAGAAGTCCAATCCACACATTCATTAAACTGGTCCATAACCTAGATCAACCGGGACCCAATATAGGTCCACACACCAAAGAAATGATCTCCATCCACCAAGTCTCAAAGATGATCACCATCAGCATCCCGAAACCATACTGGAAGCTGCACCAACACCACTTATACATATCATCGAAGCTCTATTGGTGAAACCCTCACTGGTACTGCAAGCCAAGCTTCCAAGCAAACAGGATAGCATTTGATCACCAGACCAAAACCAACTGACTAAATATGATCATTAGTATCATGAACAAGCCAATTACATAAACAAACCATACCAGATCCTACTCGATCATGTCAGATCCAAACCAACCAAAAACCACTCATCCTACCAGGACCAGAAGGGTGTCAGTAAAGCATCCAAACAACTAGTGTTGACATCAATGATAAAACATTAATGAAATACATAATCAATTCTACCAAGTGGCCAACAATCTCTGCCTTTGGAGTTGATGGCAACACTAGATGTGAAAAACATCTAAGTACCAATAAATGCCAAACAAGTCTCCCCCAATGGAAAACAACCAATAATCTCCCACGCAAATATATAGCAATGAAGTTCTAAAACAAAGAGTAAAATCCCCCTATGAATGATATCTTTGTAAAGCTCTTATATATATATATCCCCATCATGTATTCAACTCCTTAAGTTTCTTTTTCAGTTTTCTTTTAACATCAATATCTCTCCCCCTTTGACACCAATGCCAAAAATCTAACATAAATATCAAAGAAAAAACATAAACCACAAAGCTAACTACTTCTCCTGAGAAGTAGCATCTCACATCAGTATCGGAATGAATAGTATCTCTGAAAATGCATATCGGACTGATGCCATACCGCATCAATCAAGTCTCTACTGGAGGGGCAGAAACTCCCAATCTATCTTTGAAATACTCAAATGATTCCTTAGGCAAAGGATTACTAAAAATATCTACAATTTGTTCTTTAGTGTTCACGTAAACTAGTCTAACTTCATTTTCTTCGACCTTCTCCTTCAAAAATTTATACTTGATAAATATGTATTTTGTCTTAGAACGAAATACCAGATTCTTTGATATATCAATAGCAGTAGAGTTATCACAGTGAATAACCACTAGTCCATTACAATTCACCTTTATATCCTTCAAAATTTGTTTCATCCATAAAACTTGTGTACAATTGGTAGCAACAACAACATACTCAACTTCAGCAGTAGATAAAGAAGTACATGATTGTTTCTTGCTGATCCATTAAAACAACTTCTTTCCAAGAAAGAAAGCTCCACCGGAAGTACTTTTTCAATCATCAACATCTCTAGCCCAATCAACATCTGTATATACACATAATGTAAATTTATCATCCTTAAGGTACCATAAACCATATTCTGATGTCACTTGCAAGTATCTAAAAATCCTCAGTGCACTCTCATGATTTTCTCTAGGATCACTTTGAAATCTTGATATAATACAAATAACATTCATTATGCCAGGCTTAGTCTGAGTCAAATTAAGCAGACCTCCAATCATATATTTGTAGCTTGTAGGATTTATCGGTGCAGAAACATCTTTCCTTGTCAATTTATCACTTGCAATCATAAGAGTACTTACTAATTTAGAATCTCTCATACCAAATTTCTTCAACAATTCCCTAGCATACTTAGTTTGACAGATGAAAATACCTTTGTCATTTTGAGTAATCTACAAACCTAAGAAAAATTTCATTTACCCAATCATAGACATTTCAAATTCTTTCTCCATATTCTTACAAAATTCCATGCACAACTTATCTTCACCTCCAAAAATGATGTCATCAACAACTACTTCAATAATCACTAAATCATCATCAGTGACCTTATAATATAAATAATTGTCAGCATTACCCTTAGTAAAACCAAGCTTCAAAAGATATTTATCCAACCTTACATACCAAGCTTTAGGTGCTTGTTTCAATCTATATGAAGCTTTCCTTAACCTGCAAACCATGTTTGTATCATCTGATAGTGAAAAACCACCTGGTTGCTCAATATAAAGTTCCTCATGAATATCCCCATTCAAAAATGCACACTTAACATCCATCTAATAAACCTTGTACTTCTTATGAGTAGCATAGGCAAGAAATAATCTTATAGCTTCCATCCTAGCTATAGGTGCAAAAGTCTCTCCATAATAAATTCCTCCCTTTTGAGAATAACCTTTCCAAACAAATCTAGCCTTATTCCTTACAACTTTACCATCCCCATTCAAATTATTCCTAAAAACCTATTTAGTTCCAATAACATTCTTATTTTTAGGTTGGGGAACCAAAGTCCATGTGTTATTATTCTCAATTTGATCTAATTCTTCTTCCATAGATTTCAACCAATATTCATCTTTACATGCCTCAATTACTGATACCGATTCAAATTTTGAAATTAAACATACCTCATTAGTTGCCATTCTTCTTCTTGTCATCACTCCATTATTTTTATCCCTAATGAACTGGTCTTCAGAATGATTCAATCGCACATACCTACGAGTCCTCTAAGTATATGTTCCTCTTTTTGGTTCTTCAGTTACTGTAGAATTTTTTGATATTGTCGGAGTAACTGGTTCAAGACTCTAGTCCGCTAAAGGTGCTACCGATTCAGATATAATCATTTCTACTGTCGGTTCTTGATGGTATGATGAAAGAACAAGGATCCAATCAACTATTGAGAGGGGGGTGAATCAGTAGATAGAAAAATTGATATAAACTTTTACCTAACTCAGAAACAACCTCTCAAAGTAAACTTTTAAACTGACAACTTAAACCACTGAACTATAAATGCAATATCACTGTCAGAATAAACCGGTTGACTATTACAACAGATTAATAGTCAACAAATCAAAACTCACAAACATCCAAGTGGATTAAGCATTTAAGCAATTCAACCATAGAAAACATTCACCACTTGACACAATATTTTTGACGTGGAAACCCAAATGGGAAAAATCACGGTGAGATGAGACTCACAAGTTAACTATCAGAACTCTTCTAAAGTTCACCTTGTTAGGAGCCAATCCTATTAAAGCTTTTATAGAAAGTCTTGTTAAGAACAAGTCCTATTAGGGACAACCCGGTTAAGGGATTGACTATAATGCCTTGTTAGAAGCAATACCTTGTGAGGAGTAACCTCGGTAGAGGATTTAAAATCCAATCTAATGTACCACCTGGTTAGAGGATTTGAATAACACTAAGCTTCTTAAAGCTTACCTGGTTAGGGGATTTTACTGCTGTAACTGTTAGAAAACAACAGGAGTTTGTTGATCTATTAGAATAGCACTACACTTGCTTGTTCAGATCCTTTTCATGCTCTTATATGCTTTTACACAAAATAAAGATACATCATCTGGTTCGGTAACCATACACTCAACTAAAACTTTGCCAACACTCAAACAAAACAAGTTGGTTTAAGTATGACCATTGGATTACATAACATTCTCTGCACATCATTCAAAAAAGCCTCGACCACTCCTTGATCACCATTTCATCAAACTTAGTAATTCATCATGAATTTTGTATTACATGCAATATACTTGCTCATTCCCAAGATAAAAACCATTAACTCAACATGCCAAAAAACACTTTGAAAATCTCCTCATACAATATGCATACGTGTCATCTTCATTACCGCTCATCATCAGATCATAAACCAATACAACCAATTCACCAAACTTAATCGGTTAGGGTTTATCAAATCAATAGGTAGGGTTTACTGGTTCAACTCTCTAATACTTAGCAATACCGGTTCACTCCACAAACATACCTACCAGTTACAAAAGAACATTATAACAACATCATTATTGGTTAATTGACATCAATGACAACATAAAAAATCATTAATGCAATCTTCATGCAAATGCCAACAATCTCCCCCTTTGGCATTGATGGCAATACAAATATCAATACCATTGATTGTTATGATTTGGAATGGGAATCTTGGTTTACATTTTACCATATACTCTCCTTTTCTTCAAATGGTAGCTGGCAATAGATCAATCATACAATTTTTCTCCCCAAAACTCACATAGTTCTTCTCCCCCTTTGACAACAATCCCAAATTGAAAGTAAAACATGCAATGTCAAACTCACTATTCAACATCAACAACCTGCAACTTGATGCTCCCCCTATGGAATAACTCCACTTCTACACCAATCCTATTGTAAACTTCTCATGCTCAATTGACCTCATGAATGGGTACAACCCCTAACTAACTTCTAAGATACTCAAAAGTAGTCTCAGGAAGAGGGTTAGTAAAGATATCTGAAAGCTGCTCCTTGGTAGAAACATGATCCAAGTTCACATCTTTACTCTACACTTTTTCCCTCAAGAAATGATACTTCAATTCACTATGTTTGGTTCATGCGTGCAAAACATGGTCCTTGGAAATATTTATGGCACTAGTATTGTCACATAAGATCTTTACAGGTTCTGTAAACTTCATCTTGAAACCTAGCAAAATGTGCCTTGTCCAGATAGGCTGGGTACAATTCATATAAGCATCAACATACTTAGCTTCAATAGTAGACAATGATATACAACTCTGCTTCTTGCTACTCCATGAAACAAGTCTTCCTCCTAGAAAGAACGTTCCACCAGTTCTGCTTTTCCTATCATCTGTATTACCTACCTAGTCTGCATCTTTATACACCTTCAAGTCAAAGTTACTTTCATATGGATACCATAATCCATAGTCAATAGTACCTTTCAAATATTTGAATATCCTCTTGGTTGCTCTCAAATGTGTTTCCTTAGGATTCTTCTAAAATCTAGCAACTAGACCAACTGCATGAGATATATCCTATCTGTTGTGAACAACATAGTACAATTTCCCAATCATTGACCCAGGGTGAACTCAGAAAGCTGGTTCCCACTTTTGCCAACGAAGGAAATTGGCGAAAGTGGAAAAAAAATTTTACGGGGGGTTCAAGCGAAGTGGGGTTGTTCGAATGGAATACCCTTTGGGGTTCGAGCGAAGACCCCACTTCGCTCGAACCCCATCTTTCGAGCGAAGCACCTTTAATGCCCATTTATGTCATTTTTCAATTATAGTGCGGGGGTTTGATCGAACCCCCCTTCATTCAAACCCCACTAAAAAAGGGGGGTTCGCTCGAACCCCCATTCTTTCGAACCCCTTTTTTAACACTTCTTTGAAGATTTCTACATTTTTTTGCAGATTTTTTGCCTTGAAACCTCTGGTTGAAGGCTCAAATGGAATGATCTTGACAACCCAAAATGTAGTATTATAGTCCTCGAACCAAGCTTTCCAATGAATATAATTTTATTACATATTGAGTTTATTATGAACTTGTTTTTTTAATTTTACCAAATATAGGTTTTTCACCGAACATGAACTTCTATGCTCAACATATTGGGAAAAATAGGAAACTAATTCAAAAAAATTCTGAAAACATCTAAGCCCTGGGTATTGATGTCTTCTTTCTAACAAAAAAAATAAAATTGAATTTCAATATATATCGAATAAGTTATGTGTTCAAACGTAAACCTATGTCTGAATTATGACTAGTCGGACTTCAAAACTTAATAAAATGAAAAATATTGAACATATCACTATCAAACCAACTGCAAGCCCTTGATATTGATGTTACAAACCAAAATTTGAAATAATTGAGTTTTTATCATTTATAGAAAAAAAAAGTTATGCGTTTCAGGAGGCACATCACTCTTAAAAAATGTAGTTTGTTGTAAAAAACTACTTTTCGACGGAGATGGAAAAATTAAAAAAAAATCCTTCAAAAAAATTTGAAAAAAATATATATATAATCTATAGACAAAATTCTACAAATCACTAATTTACATCATCTACAAATTCTTAATGGTTTAAAAGTTATAGTTGTCAGAAGTTGAAGATTATTTTAAAATTGTTCATCTCAGTGTCAAAAGTGGCAAAAAAGTGGGAACCATTATTGTGAGTTCACCCGGGCGTACTCCTTTTCATCAACAGACATGGCTTTATCTTCCTTAGACAATTTACATCTTATAACCATTGGTGTCCCAACTGATTTACAAACACTCATACCAAATGTCTTTAGTACCTCTTTCACATACTTACACTGTGTGATGAAAATACCACTCTTCATTTGCTGAATTTGCAAACCTATGAAAATATTTTTCTCTCCCTCTAGAGACATTTCAAACTCTCTTTTCATTTCATTTGCAAAGTCATTGCTCATGTCATCATTTCCTCCAAATATAATATCATCCACAAACACTTCACTAACTAGTAGCTTATCTCCTTCAGATTTGAGATATATATTGCTACCTTCACTGGTTCTCTAAAACCCTATCTTCATCAGGTGTGAATGAAGTCTTTCATACCATGCTCTTGGTGCTTGGTTTAATCCATATAATGTTAGATGCAATGGCAATCCCAAAGACACTAAGAGGGGGGGTGAATCAGTGTCTAACTGATGATTGAAAGATTTGAACTTATTTGCAACTTTATAACCCAAGTTAATGTACCGGTAAACAAATAATAATGCAGTAAAGAGAAACCGAAATGAAACCAACAATGAACACCATAACATAGATACTTTTGGCGAGGAAACCCAATAAGGGAAAAACCTCGGTGGGATTTGTGACCCACAATATTTACTCACTGCCAATATGAATAAATATTACTGTTACAATAGGGGCCTACACATGTAGGAAGGCCAATAGCCTAGAGCTCACTGCTCAATGACAGAAAGGAGTCTCATTGACTACAAATGGATGATTAAATCCAAATACAATGTACTACTTTACAATAGCATCTGCAATGCCTAATTTAGTAGTTGTTTAAGCTCAAACAAAAACCTTAACCAAAAACTTGTCGGTGAATAACATTCACTCTGCTCTGCTCTACTTCTTATTTGCTCATAAGATGATTACATCATAATGCATACACCGTAATTTTCTCTCATATTCATAACCTAATACATCACATCTACCATACTACTTTTCTTACAAAATGACTTACAATCATCTCATACATATATGAGCCTTTACAATATATCAAGTTGGTTATACAAATATATTTACAATATAAAAAAATTATTATCTCAAGTTGGCTAGAGTGTCGATATGCTGGTATGTTTTGTAGTCGGTGTAGACTGGATGTTGGTGTGAAGTACCTGTCGATGCTGGTAAATGATGTCATTGTCGGTGTAGCCTGCGAACCATAATACCAGTTGGTTGCCATCAATGACAACATCAACTATTCTCATCTGAGTGTATAATGCTGAAAATCTCCCCCTTTGGCATTGATGGCAGCACTCATGAGAAAAATCAAAAAAATGATATCCAAAAATGATGTCCAAAAATGAAAGTGCTCGCCCTGAGAAAATGATCCCTTCTTGATCCCTTCTGTACATTTTTCTCAATACACTACTACTCTCCCTTTGACATTAGTGACAAAGGTGTGCCAAAAAGAATCAAAGATGTCCAAAACTTTACCTTAAAGTTTGTAACCAATTATTTACAATCTGAAATATATCCGCCAAAATCAAATTGAGACTCTACATGAATTCGGTGTTTTCAGAAATATGAGTCTCTGTGTGTCAGATCATACAAGTCAGATAATGCATTTGTTGCTCCGATGATCTTTCTCCTTGAATGGTTGCCTTAGGCAGCTCAGTCTGGTGTGTTATAGGATTATCCAATCTAGGACCAAGTTTATTTTTCAACTCCCCAGCCTTCAATCTTGTCCTTTCCTTCTCCCTCTCTAATCTGTCAATCTTTTCCTCAAAAATTGTCATTTCCTCATCCAAAACTGAGGTAAGTTTCGAAGAACCAATCATGTTATCTTCTATATCGTCAATTTATTTTTTGTGTCTTCCTAATCTCCTCATTAATGTCTTTTTTGTAATATGGTGAGGCTTGCACGCTTATACAATTCTTTATATTCCAAAATGGTGGAATTGAGTACCAGTAATAAAGAATCAATTTGCTCTGTACAGTCCTTCATGATTTTATCAAAGAATTCAAATTTCTCCTTATTCACCCTTTCTTTTATAGTCTCTTCATTAATCTTATCTACAGTTAGAATATTTGAGGAAATGAATTTGGACAATGTGTCCAATTTACCTAGAGATCTAGAAATGTGATCTACCTTACAATCTGGTGAAATCAATTGCAAAATTGGTATAGAATCATCAATGGCCCTAAATGCTAAGGTGTTGCACTTAGTGATCTTCTTGATGGAATCTAATAATACATCTATCACAATGGTGGGTCTGTAATTTATGGAGGAAGTGCTAGGAGGAGTGTGAGATTCTGCAATTTGTCTTATTTCTCCAACCTCCTTAGCCACTTTTGCAATCTTGTTCCCATCCTTAATGTCTTCCTTATTTGCAGTTTCTTCCTTATGCTCACTCTACTTCTCAACCTTGCTATCTGCCAGTTAAGATATCTTTTGTTCATGTTCTTTATTAGTACCGGTGACTATTTCTGCTTTAACTTCTATTGGTATTTCAGTGTGGGGCTGAGCAGTTTCTTTGTCCATGACTATGTTGAAGTCCTGAGTGTCCACATTCATTGTAAATAGAACGTCTGACTCTGGATCAACATCATCTCTTGTCATATCCTATGCTTTCTCTTCTATAGGTTTATTGTCAGTTGGTACCGGTGCCTCTATAGTTATTGGAGGGGTGTCCTGAGCCAATGGAGCAAGGTTATCCTTGATCGTAATATCAGGTACACTATCAATTTTCCCTTTGCCCTTATCTTTCTGATATACCTTGAAAGATTTTTCTGCTTTTTGTCTAGTCTTTTCTTCCTTCTTTTCTCTTTCCACAAAGAATATATCTCATTGGTTTGTAGTCTCATCAGCTATCTCTTTAACTCTACCGGCCATAAGGCTGACCTATCGGTGACCACTCACAAAAACTGTTATATTTGCCTCTTTAATTAAATCATCTATTTCTTGTTTGGAGTTAACAAGATGTACAGCAAGTAAAGCCTCTACTTTAAGTTTCTTATCTAACTCCATTATAGACATCCTCTTAGCTTCTAACCTCAAGTATAGATCATTCAGAAAAACATCTATAACTTCAATAAGTACCTTCTTGTATATATCAAGATATAAAATAATACTTTTCTCTATGGATTGTTTATCAGAATCATTGAAAGAATGATAGAATTTATTCATATTCCCAATGTTACCTTCTTGGGTGATTTCATTTATTAGCTCTTCTGATGAAAGAGTGTCCGATGCCTTAGGTTTTGCTTTCTTTTTGGGTGTAACTTTCTTCTTTTGACTAAGGGGTTCTCTCACAACCTGTTGCTTTTTCCTTTGTGTCCTTGTCTTCTTGGGAGATGGAGTAGGTGTCGATGAGTTTTTTCATTTCTTCATGTCCACTCAATTGAATTATGTTGCTTGATCAGTGTCAAAATCAGAAGAAGTAGCCACAAGGGAAATGTGAGCTACCGGTTTCTGCTTTGATTGAATTTCTATCTCACTAGCAGTAATACCACTGATATTCATCACATTTTCTTTTACCTCTTTAACTAGCTTAGATGCATCTTTCATAAATTTTTCTCTTTTCTTCCTTTGTTTCTGCATGTCAACTGCCTTCTCTATTGTGTCAGCATTGCTAGAAAATTCTTCAGAAGGTTCCGGTGGAGCATCTAATAAGATTTTTGCATATGAGTCTAATATGTGAGAGTCCACCTCATATCCCATCTCTGTAATCCAGACAGTCCTAGGTTTAACTGCCTCCATCCAAGTTTCATCTCTCTTCACTAAAAAACATATTTGTTTGTCATATTTGTCTATGATGCTCTGTGGAATCCTTTCCCTTTGTTTCATTTTTGTTTGAAAATTCTTAAAATAATATTTTACCAATTCATCACTGTTAGCTCCTATACCGGTAATTGCCTCCTTTATCTGTTTTTCAACATAAATATCATAGGCAAAATCTTTGTGACCAATACCAGGGATTTCCTTAGAAAAGTAAAGCATTAGACTTACAATCAGATCTCCAAATTTGAAGGTTCCTTTCTTGTCTCTTTTGATCTTATGCAAATTTTCTAACAATTCATCCTTTAACCATTCACAAATATCAATCCTTGTATTGTTCAATATCATTTCATGTGCACTATGAATACAAAAAATTGATACTGAATTCAACCTATTTGTGTGACCAACTTTGTAACCAATGACCATGCTAGCAAATTTAACATTTTCATCCTTAATGTCATTAACCCTAAGTGACCGGTTATCAAATGTAGAGTCGATTAAGCTCATAACTTCTTTATTAGGAATTTTCTTTTTCTTATCAGGTCTAGAACCGGTGGAAGGTAAACCAATAATAACCCTTATAGTTTCTTTTTGTAATCTTAAGCACTGAATCCAACCACATAAATTTACCATGAACCCTACTAAGGACTTATCGAGCGGCTTCATCTAATAATTCTGGAAGATGGAGGATATCTATGAAACCTAAATCCTCAACAATCTTATATTCTGGTTTCACTACCCCATTTTCATCAGTAATTACATTCATGTACATGTTCATAAAATCTCCAGTTCCTATGCTTTCTATGTTGCAATGTATGTATGCCCTAGGGTCTTCAACGAATGCGACTCCCTTCAGGATTGTAGAAAATGCACCAATAGAGTCATCAAGCTTAGTTATCTTAGGGAATGATTTTGAAAATTGGCCTAGGTTGTTTTATGTTCTCCACAATGGTAGGGTTTGCTACAAATTTTGGAACAGAGGATGAGGAAGCCATTGCAAAAGATAAATACCTCTTAACTGTGAAAACCTTGAATCTTTGAAAAAGACCTTTGTTGCTTCGCCTTGGAAATACCTTCGCTCAATTTTTCTCTCTTGAATGTTTGAATGCTCGATGAGTTAGAAATGAGAGTTTACAATGCCTTTATAACCAAAAAATTAAATTACAACCGCAATAAATGTCTCTCCGGTGAAATGAAAGTTTCACATATCCGTCGGTAAAGAAGAATCATAACTTATTACCATCAACCAAGGGTAGATGCATGATTTTCAACTTTTTTCCATACCCCTAAGGATTATTCCTTATTGAGATGAAGAATATCCTGTCTATGGAGGGTTACCCTATTCTACCGGTGTAGAGATAGATTCATCAATTATTTGATCTCTTTTCTTAATCCATTATTTTGAAAATTCTTGTTTTATTTCATTCACTTTTTTCTTTCCTTTGTCATTAGATCCTTTATTGTTTGCTAGTGTAGTCCTACTTCTACAAAATCTTGCAATATGCCCAATCTTGTTACATGCATAACAAGTTACATTGTTCCTTTGAATAGCTTTTCCATAACCTTGACCGGTTTGTGTTCTGCATTGATTAGATAAGTATCCAAATCTACCACAAGCATAACATTTTACATTCATTTTGTAACTGTCTAAATTATGTCCAATTTTATTGCATCTGGAACATTGACCGGTGGGTAAATTTGTATTTTGATTATTCCCGAACCTACACTAATTTTCTCTATGACTAAATTTGTGGCAATTAAAACATTTTCCATTGAATTTATAGGCATTAGGTTGTCTTACCGGTTTGCTGTGATCTTGATTGTTTGCAGTCCCAAAAATTTCTCCATGTTCAAATCCAAGTCCAATTGTATCTCCATCAAGTTTCTAACTTTTTCAACATATCATCAAGCCTTTCCAAACTTTTCTTGAATTTTTCTTTGTATTTATTTGCAGTGACCAACTCTTTTTCCAAAATGCTAATTTGTCTCAAAAGCTCCTCTTTATCATGTTGCATGTGAATCCAGTCTATTTTTTCATGAACAAGCCTCAGAGTTTCATCATCTCTTTCATTAAGTCTCCTAGTCAAATCTTCTTGATCCCTCTTTTTGTCTTCAATATCCTTACATAGCCTCATGGTTACGTCTTGCATTTCATTCTTCATGTTAGTGTTCTCCTATCTCAATTTTTTTGCAATATTTCTAAGAGTTTCCTTTTCATCATCATCTTGTTTCTGCATTTGCTCAAAAAGTTCCTTCCTCTTATTTTGTGCCATAACTAGGTTCTCCTGAAGTGCTTTAATGAATTCCTGGGCAGTCTTGAGATCATCTTCAAGTTTGATTTTCTTCAATTTTTCTGCATCAAAATCTTCAAGATCTCCTTCCAACTGTTGTCTGAAACTTTCCATTGGTACCAATTTCAGAATCTTCCTTAAGTTGTTAGGCTTCTGCAAATAGAGGACTAGGCTCTAATACCAATTTTTAGATGCAATGACAGTCCCAAAGACATTGAGAAGGGGGGGTGAATCAATGTCTAACTGGTGATTGAAATATTTAAACTTATTTGCAACTTTATAACCCAAATTAACGTACCGGTAAACAAATAATAATGTAGTAAAAAAAAAAAATGTAACCATCAATGGACACAATAACACAAATACTTTTTGCGAGGTAACCTGGTAAGAGAAAAACCTTAGTGGGATTTGTGACCCACAATATTTACTCACTGGCCAATATGAATAAATATTACTGCTACAATAGGGGCCTGCACATGCAGGAAGGCGAACAACCTAGAGCTCACTGCTCAATGACAAAAAGGAATTGCACTGACTACAAATGGATGATTAAATCCAAATATAATGTATGACTTTACAATAGCATCTGCAATGCCTAATTCAGTACCGGTTTAAGCTCAAACAAAAACCTTAACCAAAAACTTGTCAATGAATAACATTTGCTCTTCTCTACTCTGGTTCTTATTCACTCATAAGATAATTACATCATAATGCATACACAGTTATTCGCTCTCATATTCATAACCTAATACATCGCATCTACCATACTACTTTTCTTACAAAATGACTTACAAGATCTCGTACATATATGAGTCTTTACAATATATCAATTCAGCTATACATAAATATTTACAATAGAAAACATTATTATCCCAAATCAGCTAGAGTGTCTATATGCCGGTATGTTCTGTTGTTGGTGTAGACTGGATGTCGGTGTGAAGTACTTGTTGGTGCCAGTAAATGATGTCATTGATGGTGTAGTATGTGAACCATAATACCAGTTGGTTGCCATCAATGACAACATCAACTATTCTCATCTGAGTGTATTATTCCAACATATAATGCCTTGTGCAACTTACATACCATGTCTTTTTCATCAGTTAAAGCATAACCATCTAGCTGCTCAATGTATACTTCTTCCAGTATTCCATTCAAAAATGATGACTTCACATCCATCTGATATACTTTAAATCCTTTATGTGCTGCAAATGCAAGTAAAGTTCTGACACCTTCCAGTCTAGCAACTGGTGCAAAAGTCTCACCATAATCTTCTCCTTCTTCTTGTGCATAACCTTTGCAAACCAATCTAGCTTTGTTTCAAACTACTACACCATCTTCATTCAACTTGTTCCTGAAAACTCACTTAGTACCTATCACATTTTTATTCATTGGTCTAGGTACTAGGATCCATGTGTTGTTCTTCTCAATTTGATCAATCTCCTCCTCCATAGCTTTAATCCAATGATCATCTCCAAACACTTAGTAGTTTTAGGCTCAATAGTGGAGATCATGCAAGAATTTTCTCTAATTCTTCTTCTGGTTAACACTCCAACATCCTTATCTCCAATAATCTAGTCACGATTGTGATTGAGTCTCACATACCTTAGAATGATATGATCATTATCTTCAGATTCTTCTTCTTTATTATTATCATCTTCTTCTGAATCTACCTATTTTGGTTGAATTGGTACAACAACATTCTCTTTACCAATTTTAGGTTTCATAGGTTCTAGTTCCAAAAAAAAAATGCAAGGATCTTCATCCTTTTTCTCCACACTGGTTTCCCCTAACACTTCAGGATACTCATTCACTCAAACATCAGCACTTTCAATGATTCTTTGTGTTCGGTTATTGTAACATTTGCAAGCTTTACTCTTGGTGGAATAACCAAGAAATATACCTTCATCACTTTTAGTCTCAAACTTGCTAACATAGTCACCTCTCTTATTAAAACATTTGCTGCCAAATATCTTAAAGTAACTAACATTAGGTGATCTACCATACCAATATTCAAAAAGAGTCTTATCCTTACCTCTTTTTACCAAAATCTAGTTCATAGTGTAGATAGTTGTGCTAACAACTTCTCTCTAGAAGATTTTATCTACACCTCCTTGTATCAACATTGTCCTAGTAGCTTCAACAACTGATCGGTTGTTCCTCTCTGCAATACCATTCTATTGTGGTGTCCTCGGTGCAGAAAGTTATTGTTCGATACCATTTTCTTCACAATATTTAGTGAATCCCTCAGAAGTAAATTCATCACCTTGATCAGTCCTCAGACACTTTATCTTCTTACCACTCTCCTTTTTAGCTAAGGCTCTAAATGCCTTGAATTTACTAAATGCTTCTGTTTTATCCTTCAAAAATGTGACCCACATCATTCTTGAGAAATCATAAGTGAAGATCACTAAATATCTATCACCTTTAATACTTTTAGTCCTTATTGGTCCATAGAGGTCTGCATGAACCAAATCTAACAGATGTTCCACTGAAAAAGATTTTCTCTTGAAAGTTAAGGATGTCATCTTTCTTAACTGACATTCCTTAATTAACTGGTTTGTCCAACTGTGGCAAACCTCTCACTGTCTTGGACTTGCTCACTTTAACAATGTTATCAAAATTTATATGACAAAATCTCCTATGCCAAAGCCAACTATCATTTATTTTAGCAATTAAATAGTTGTTGACTTTAGGATTTAGGTGAAACAAGTTACCTTTAGTCTTCTTTCCGGTTGCAATTAGTTCACCTTTTCTCCCATAGATTTTGCATATACCATTCTTAAACTCCAATGGGTATCCTCTATCATTGATTTGAGCAACACTCAAAATAATTTGCTTGAGGCCTTCAACCTAGTAGACTTCATCTGCACTGCTCTTCCCATTAAAATAAATAGTTCCCTTACCTTTAACCATGCAGGGTGAGTCATTACCAAATCTTACAACTCCACCATCAAATTCCTTCAAAGAAAGAAATTTTCTTCAATCACCGATCCCCGATCATGTGACGTGAACAACCACTATCAATGATCCAATCATCAAAATTATCTAGTTGAGAAACTAAAACCTTTTGATCAGATGTCTCCTCTTTAATGGCTACAAAGACAATGTCTTCATTAGCATCACCCTTAGATTCTTCATTAGTGATACCACCATCAACAGCAATAAGACAATCTCTTTTTCCGTTTCCCTTGTAATTCTTGAACTTCTCTCGCTTGTGCTCATTATCACCATTAGGACAATTAGATGCAATGTGTCCAATATTGTTGCATGAAAAACATTTCAAAGGTAATTTACCTCTATATTTACCGGTACCTCTGAGCAACCACTTGGCCAACAATGCTTCAAGCTCAACCAAATTGTCTTCATCATCAATTTCTCTGTTGGATCTAGATTCATAACTATGACTAACTATTGGCATTATACACTCAGATAAGAAGGGTGGATGTTGTCATTGAGGGCAAAAAGGTTCCACAGGATCAACCGGCCATAGACTTCACCTACTGGCACCAGCATCCAGTTTACACCGGCATAAGATTATACTGGCATTCTAGGCCGACTTGACAATAAATATTGTTTATGTGAAATAAATTGTAAAGTAAATTATAATTGTATGGCTGATATGTTGTATTATAAAGACTGATATATTTATTAGCTCTTGTAGGTCATTTAGAAAGAAGTAAGCGATAATATGAGATATATAGAGATATACATAGGATATGATAGTGAATAGTTGTATATGCATTTTGATGTGTTTATTTTGGAGCAAATAAGAAGTAGAGAAAAGCGAAGACTATTCTGTATAAGCATAATCATTTGATAGAATGTTGGCTAGGGTTTTTGGCAGAGGCAGAACCGGTATCAGACATAGCACAATAGCAAACTCATTCAGCATTTTGATGCAAGTTGTAAGAGTTCATTTTTTATGTTTACATCAGTATGATGTTGTAGTCAGTGAGACTCCACTTTTGTTGTTGAGCAATGAGCTCTAGGCAGTTGTCCTTCCTGTATGTGCAGGCCCCTTATGTACTAGTAATATTTATTCATATGGCTAGTGAGTAAATATTATGGGTCACAAATCCCATCGAGGTTTTCCCTTACCGGGTTTCCTTGCCAAAATATTTGTGTTATGGTGTGCATTGATGCTAATTCCTATATTTCTCTTTACTGCATTATTGTTTTCTTACCGGCATATTAATCTCAATTACAAAATTGTAAATAAGTTTAAATATTTCATTTACTGGTCAGACACTGATTCAACCCCACCCCCCCCCCCCCCCCCCCTCTTAGTGTCTTTGGGATTAATCAATTATCTAACACAGACATCTCTACTTTTCCTCATAGATGGGTCAGGAAATGAATCTCTAAATGTTGATTCAAATTTCAGAATACTACAATCATAATCATTTAATTCAAAAGCAATAAGCTTACTAATGATGGATTCAAGGGTTACCTCAGTTTTTTCAATTGAATTTAGCTCCTGAATAGATGCAACTCGGATAGCATAGACTGGTAGCAGGGTTCTCAACACCTTACTAACCACTGTGGCATCTTCCACTTTACCACCAACACTCTTGATCTCTCCAACTATCTCTTTTATCCTCTGACCATACTGATGGATATTCTCACCTTCATCCATTTGCACGTCATCAAACTTTCCTCTTAGACTCTTTTCCTTGGCAATCTTCACATGTTCATCACCTCTATAAATCTCTTCAATTTTATTCCATACCTCAAATGCAGACTCCAAACCATGAACATCAACATATTATGCATCAGACAAAGAATTGATAATAGCCTCCAGTGATTGATTGTTTTCTTGTTGCTCTTTCTTCTGATTGTTAGTCATAATCCTATTAGGTGAAACATATTGAGTACCAACATGTTCCCAGTATTGATTTCCTAGACTCTTGATATAAATTTTCATTCTATCCTTCCATATTTTGTAGTTCTCTCGGTTAAACTTCGGACCTTCCTTCTTCATCATGTTCAATGACATCTTTACCTCAAGTTGTTAGGCTCAGACCTTAGAGGACCTAAGAAGTGTTTTGATATGAATTGATGGTATGATGAAAGAACAAGGATTCGGTCAACTACTCAGAGGGGGAGGGGTGAATCAGTAGATTGAAAAATTGATATAAACTTTCATCTAACTCATAAATAACCTCTCAAAGTAAACTTTTAAACTAACAAGTTAAACCACTAAACTACAAATGCAATATTAGTGTCAGAATATATCGGCTGACAATTACAATAGATTAACAGTAAACAACTTGAAACTCACAAACATCCAAATGCATTTACTAACATAAGTAAAACCTCATTTCATATTTATGCCTGTTAACATAACTTATCAAAGTGGATTAAGCAGTTAAGCAATCCAACCATAGAAAACATAACCACAAAAACATTCACCACTTGACACAATATTTTTGATGTGGAAACCCAAATGGAAATTTAACTATAGTGAGATGAGACTGACAAGTTAACTATCTGAACTCTTTTGAAGTTCACCCTATTAGGAGCCAAGCGTGTTAAATCTTTTACAAAAAGTCTTGTTAAGAACAGATCCTGTTAGGGACCACCTAGTTAAGGGATTGACTATAATTCCTTGTTAGAAGCAATACCCTATGAGGAGTAACCTCAGTAGAGGATTTGAAATCCAAGATAATGCGCCACTTGGTTAGAGGATTTGAATAACACTAAGCTTGTTAGAGCTTACCTAATTAGGGGATTTTACTGTTGTAATTGTTAGAAAACAACAAGAGTTTGTTGATCTATTAGAATAGCGCTACACTTGCTTGTTCATATCCTTTTCATGCTCTTATCTTCTTTTACACAAACTTCAGAGACATCATTCGGTTCAACAACCACACACTTAACTACAAATTTGCCAACACTCAAAAAAAATAACTCATCAACCTTATAAACAAATCAATTAGGTCAGTAACACAACTGAAACCTAATTCTCTCATAGAGATTACAAACAAGTCAGTTCAAGTATGATCGTTGGATTATATAAAAATCTCTACACATCATTCAAGAAAGCCTTGATCGCTCCTTGATCACCGCTTCATCAAACTCAATAACTCATCACATGTTTTACATTACATGCAATATACTTGCTCATTCCCAAGATGAAAACTATTAACTCAACACACCAAAAAATACTTTGAAACTCTCCTCATACAATATGCATACATGTCATCTTCATTACTACTCATCATCAGATCATAAACCAATACAACCAATTCACCAAACTTAATCGGTTAGGGTTTATCAAATCAACAGGTAGGGTTTACCGATTCAACTCTCCAATACTTAGAAATACTTGTTCACTCTACAAACTTACCTACCGGTTATAGTTCCCTTCACTAGCTCTTCCTACTGGTTACAAAACAACATTATAACGACATCATTACAAGTTAATTAACATAAATGATAACATAATAAATCATTAATGCAATCTTCATGCAAATGCCAACAATTCCTTCTCATAAGCTCTTATTTGACTTTTTTTATTCTCATCCACCTTGAAATTAGTGCTCTCCACAATTCTCTACAGTCTTTTGTTATAACATCTATATGCATTGCTTTCATTTCAATAACCAAGAACTATGCCTTCATCACATCTAGGATCAAACTTGCCAATAATATTATCTCTCCTGATATAACATTTACTACAAAAGATTCTAAAATACTTAACCGTGGGTGTATTGCCAATCCATAATTCATAAGGTGTCTTACCGATTTCTCCTTTTATATGTACTATGTTGAATGTATAAACCATTGTGATCACTACTTCTCTCCAGTAGATATGAGGTATACTAGCTTCCATCATCATTGTTCTAGCAGCATCCAAGATAGTTGTGTTCTTCCTTTCCACAACTCCATTATGTTGAGGTGTTAGGGGAGCATAAAATTGTCTCTTTAATACCATGCTTCTCACAAAATTTATTAAACTCATCGGATGTGAATTCTCCACCATGATCAGACCTCAAATATTTAATCTTCAATCTTGTCTTAGTTTCTACTTTAGCCTTAAAGATTTTGAACTTTTCAAATGCCTCATATTTTTCCCTTAGAAAAGTAACCCGCATCATTCTAGAATAATCATTAATGATTAGCATAAAATATCTATCACCTTGAAAACTTTTAACTCTAGTGGGGCCACACAAATTAGTATGAATAAGATCAAGAACATCATTAGATTTATCTTCTATACTCCTAAAAGAGATTCTGACCTATTTGCCCATTTGACATTCTTTACATACCGAATTATAGGGCTTCACAATCTTAGGTATATCTCTAACTACCTTAGTTGAATTAATATTTACAATGTAATTAAAATTTACATGACACAGCCTCTTATGCCATAGAGAACTCTCATCAACTTGTGCAATCAAACATGTCTTCTCACCGAAATTCAAATGAAATATATTACCTTTTGTTTGTGTACCGGTTGCAATCTCCAAGCCAGATCTATTAATGATTTTGCATTTTCCATCTTTGAACTATAATTAAAATCCCTTATCCACCAATTGTCCTACACTCAAATGATATCGTTCATTTTCCTTTGATCATATATGCTTTGTTATCTCCAAATCTAACCAGACTAACATCATATTATTGCAAAGATAGAAACTTCCCTTTATCTCGAGTCATATGATGTGAACAACCACTATCAATTACTCTTTCATCCTTGTCTTCAATTTTAGTAGCAAGTGCCTTCTCTTTAGGTACATTCTCTTCCAGTACTGGAACATCTTCCTTGATAGCCAAGAACACCCATTCCTTTCCATTTTCGAAACCACTAGCCAAGTCTTATGTCAGTTCATCATTAGAATCAGTAATGCCTTCCTCATCTACTATGTAGCATGACTTGTCTATGTTTTCCTTGTACTTATACTTGTTCTGATATCCAGGTTTAGGCTTAAAATATCTTCTAACTCTGTCTTCAAATCTTTAATTCCTTTTAGGACATCTAGATGCAAAATGACCAATCTTATTACATGCAAAACATTTAAAAGGTGTTTTTCTTTCATACTTACTTCCTACCAATCCTTTAGGTACTCTTCTAGAAGATAGGGCTTCAAGTTGCTTAAAGTCTTCAGCTTCTCTCTTCACATCATCTAATTCTTTTGCATATAAATCTCTCTGATCTTGGCTACTGGTTGATGATGTCGATGCATGAAAAATAGGTTCAAACTTCACAGCTCTAGAAGGTCCAAATTCTTCGAGATCAAAAGAAGATAATTTCCCAACCAAGGTATCTTTGTTGACAAATGTATTATCCATTGTTCTTAACTCATTAATTGCATTAGCCTTCATCTTGTAAGATGGTGGTAGGTCTCTCAAGACTTTAGAAATAATTTCATCTTCACTCAGAGTTCCACCACAACATTGAATTCCCATAACAATCTCATTTACCCATTCCATAAATGCAGTAATCCTTTCATCTTCTTCCATCTTCAGGTTTTCATATCTCACCCAGTAACCATAAAGTTTTGCAATCTTCACTATAGGTTCACCTTCATTAAGAGTCTCCAAATTATACCATATAATTTCTAGATGATTTGTTAGTTAATCTCATTATTTGATGATTCGAAAGTGCACACAAGAGGGCTTATCTTTCTCTACAATCATTCACAAGCTCCTTATCCAGGTTTGCCAAAAGAGGATTGCCAGATGTCGGATTATAAGGTGTAACACTATTCTGTGTGATCTCCCAAATCTCCTTGCCAAGACATCTCAGATGAGTCTCCATCTGAATCTTCCATATATTGTGTAATTTGGTCCATTAAGCCTAGGAATATCTCTTCGAAAGATAGGTCCAGATGAACTGAATGAACTTGAACTGATAGTCACCATAGGATCTTCCTCAAGTGGTTAAGTTTCTACAAAGAGGACCAAACCTCTTATACCAGTTGTTAGACAGTTCAAATAACTGGAAGACAATTGAGAGGGGGGTGAATCAACTATCACATATTATTAGAACATTTAGTAGTTATCACTTTAATGCCAGAACCTAAAATATTAATACCAAAATGCTTAAACCAAATACCAGAATAGAAGTCAAACCAATTAAGCATAAAAATTAATTAAAGAATAAATACCAACCACATGACACCAATATTTATATGTGGAAAACCCAATAAAGGGAAAAACCACGGTGGGAAGCCTACACACAGTCATATAATACTTATGCAGTAAGTATGTGAATTACAATTGAGGGGCCTGCACTTGCAAGAAGACCAATAGCCTAGATCACACTACTCATCACAAAAGGAGTCTCACTGACTACATACAAATCTAGACTACAATCCAGAGAAGTGTTTGAATTGCAAAGATAACATCTCCTATGCCTGAGTACAGTTCTGGTTATGCTCAATACCGGAGGACTAAATCCTCTTACATAAACCCAATTCGATCTCTAATGATCAACTGAATCCTCTACCTGAATGATATTACATTATTCGCACATTACATATCCATGTCCTTAACCTGATATCTGATCTATAATGAGATCTTACATCTATATATACAAACCCTCAACCATAAACAATCACATCGGCCACTAGACAATAAACCAATTGCACAATTACAAAACATGTCGGCCTTAGAGAAAACAAATAATATCCAACATATAAGACATCCTGAAAATGTATCGAGAAGTCCAATCCACACATTGCATTAAATTGGTCCATAACCTAGATCAACCAGGACCCAATCTAGGTCCACACGCCAAAGCAATAATCACCATCTGCCAAGTCTCGAACGTGATCACCATCAACATCCCAAAACCATACCGGAAGCTGCACCAACACCACTTATGCATATCATCAAATATCTTTATCAAAGATGTGCCGGTGAAACCCTCATCGGTACCACAAGCCAAGCTTCCCAACAAACAAGATAGCATCCGATCACCAAACCAAAACTAGCTAATGTAATATGATTATGAGTATCATGAACAAGCCAATTATATAACCAAACCATATCAAATCCTACCGGCTCATGCCGGATCCAGACCAACCAAAAACCACTCATCCTACCAAGACCAGAAGTGTCGGTAAAGCATCCAAACAACTAGTGTTGACATCAATGATAAAACATCAATGCAACACATAATCAATTCCACCAAATGGATAATAGTTCCAACCTAGAAGGAATACTTAACCTTTCCATACATAATATGGTGAGTGATGTCTTGAAGAGTAGGAAGCTCAAAGTCATGAGACTTCAACTTTGACCATGCAAGTGCCTTTCCTTTACTTCTGCTAGTGACATTGACAATCAAAGGAATAAGGGGTACCACCATAGGTTGTAAGGTCTACTCAAGGGAGGAAGCTTTTTCTTAACCCCCAATGAAGAAGGATTAAAGGAAGAAACATGCTATTGTGCAAGAGTAGACTCAAAAAGAGGAGCTACAGAAGAAGGATCTAGAGAGAAAGTAGGTTGAACTGACATTGATGCTAACTCCTCAATCTTATATTTATAATAAGCCTTATACAACAAATCATTGTGGGGTAACACAGATCTGACTGAAGTAGGACAACAACATTATGGAGAGAATCCCCCATGAGATGCTACTATCTTGTACCTCCCTTGTGATCCATGATCCAACAGGGATCACAATCCAACAGAAGTGCTTCTACCACTCTCCATTATAATATAGATTTAATTGGTAGTGTTGTTTTCTAGTCACAATCTACTTCTAACATTAAAAGGAGTGATCTTGAGGTTTTGGGTTCCTCTGTTGTTTCTCCAACCAATGAACTTTCCAGACTAATTTTGTTGTTTACTAGGTTTCTTCTACTAGTTCTACTAGTATTATTATTGTCCCAAATGATGTTTCTCTTTCTAATTGTACTTATGATAGGCCACCTTTTTCTATGGGCTAGTATTGTTATGAATGTAATAATGGATCTACTAGGACAATTCTTCAATATAGGAAGAAATTTCCCTCTAATAAATCTTCATATTCTCAAGTTAGGATGTTAGATAAACGGTCCCAAAGGTCTTATTCAAAATAGGATGTAACTTTTTTGGTTCCATCTCTTCTACTACTTTGTTGATTGCCCCATTTTTCTAGTTTATGTTATTAGCTATGTTATAGTTCTATTTTTTGATGAATGATGATAGATCTATAATGGTTTGGGTCTCTTCCTCACTTATTTTAATAAAAAATTTAATATGAAGACAATATGCAAAATAACCCAAGAGAATTACCACTTCGAAGCACATAAGTTGGATATATTGTTGATGCAACAAATAAATGTGAGACTCTAGAGTAGCAGTGTTCTTCTTTCAATGAAGTGCATAGGAAGGTGTCACTATAGTAATTGAAATCGTAAAATATAATCAATTGTGTTCAATGTTGTAAGTTAGAAAATTGTAAGCGAATATTGTAGAATTCCAAAGAGATATTATTTAAAGAGTCATAACAAGTTAGAATGAATTTGAAAAGATAAAAATGGAGGCATATGAATGGGTTTAGCAACAAAAAATGACCTACAATGTTAATGTAGGTTGGTAGAGTCTTTACACTATAAAAATGTGCCAAGTGTAACATCCCAACAACTAACACAATCATAAAGATTCATGGGAAGATAACACAAGATGTAGACATATGTGTGGTGCATATACATCCAATTAAAATTTGAGCCTAACGGTTAAGGAAACAGGCATGCAAGGTGGTAAGGTTGTTTCAGATTAGTATTAGGGCTAAATAGCATAATTTTATTAATTATAACTAAAGGGTAAGGCTTGTGTGATGTAAAATTGTATAGGATATAATTTATGACATTACATTTTTTCCTCACTTTAGCAAGCATAACTATTTGAGAGACAATACAAGATAAAGTAGAGAGAAAGAGTGAAGAATATTATACTCATAATATGAAGGGGAAGTAGATTCTTAGATATCCAAGTAGACTTAACCCCAAGGAAGAAACCTATGTTGATCCTACATGAAGATTGGTAAGTTGTATCACCATAAGCATGTTAGCTACAGATAAACATATTAGGTGAAAATTAAAAATTAGACATTTAAAATCATATAGACACAAAATAGTGTAAATATGTATGGGTAGCAAGGTGCGTTATACTAGAGACCATTTGATAACTAACCAATCAACATGTGACTACTACAAACTGCACTGTAGGACAACCAAACAAAACAAATATAGAAATGCATATAGCCAATGTCCAATGGATTATCCCTATGTTGTACAACAAACAAGACAACTGGATGTAGACATATTTTTAAAAACTACATAAGAAATATGTGATGAGAAAGCTGTAATATAAATATACGAATTGCCACTTAGTATGATATGTTCTGCACAAAGGAGAACAAATCATTCTAAGGAGAAGTGATGTTGTATCATTAAAACATAACAAGAACTATGCATGGACTACTACCTTGCAATAGATAGCATATAGAACCCACAATCAACAAAAAAACAAAGAGATAGGGGGATGCTAGTATATATATAACTATGTTTAAATGATCATCATATTCTTAAATTTTTTGGATCATGAAGAAGGAACACAAGAATACCAAGAAAAGTAAAAACTCAGGTCAACATGGAAGAAGGCCTAAATGCCCTTAACACTTTGCATTGTCCCAGAATGTCAAAAATAAAAGTACAATGGAGAGAATATTGATGACACAAATAGATTAAGTGTATGACATATTTTATCCCGTGTATCCAAGTACCTAGGAGGGTATCTCAGGTCCTCCATGAGAGAGCACAAGCATATCCAAGCAAGTACAGGGGAACACAAACAAACAAGAAATCACTAATCTAGAGACATAAAGAGGCACTACTCTAGTCTCTAACAAATCATCATCCTCCTACCAATATTTATCATAGGGGGGAGGAGATCATGCTCACAAAGGGACATCTGTTGAAGCAATGCCAAGAATCTCACATGCATCAAGAGCTAGGGATGAGGTTACCACAACATTCCCATCTAATAACTATTGTGAGTTAATGGTAAACAATCATGTGATGATAGTTGACAACACCAAAATATCATCTAGAGATTCAAACATACACTTTTCTAAAGAGGAGTGAGGTGACTTAACTATAGGATACAAAATAGGAGCTATATCACCTACCTTTTCAAAAGGGGAAGTGTCAAACTCAATACAAAGAAAGGCCTCCTTAACTATTAAAACAAAAGAAGAAAGAGAAGCTACAGAAGTTGAATTCTTACAGGAGAACTCGGGAACAAAGTATTTCTTAAAATTATGCTTTGAAGGCTAAAATGAGATCTTCACATCAATAATGGAAGGTTGAAGGACCTTCAGAAAGCTAGAAGGAACATGTAAAGAAGAAACAAAAGGATTAAATAGAGTTTCACTAGACACAACCTTCATACAAAGAATGTATATGTGCTACATCAATGGAGGAATACCAATCAAATAGGTGATATGAGGAAGCTCTAGGTAGGGAGAAATGAATACTTGTGCCCTTTTGGGATGAGGTTCATCCAAATCTCCCGAGGAAGTTAGAAGAAAGATAATAGCAAGAGTAGAAACACAAGTTGAGTACAACAAAAAATGAATTGGGAATAGAAGAATACACATAAGCTATAAGAGAAGACTCATCCTTGGTCTTTGATGTTGCCTCACATTCACATTCAATCACCCATTAATGATTATTATTCTCATACACAAGATAGTTCCAACATAAATGAGCAACAATAATAAAATCTTAAGGAGATAATGTAACATCTTTCTCCATAGGTGAAGCCATCTTTACAACTATCACCAATAGAAGAGAAGGCTCTATTAATGAAATAGGAATTGTCATAGACATAGGGACCTTAGCCTCAACTATGAATAGGTTTCCTCTTTCATTTACAAGCATGCAGAGTAATAGGAGGAGCCACAAATGGCTAAGATGCAGGTGTTGCATGTGAAGTGCTAGCCTTTTCCATTCATAGTAGGTGAGGGATGTCTGGAAGATAGGAATCTTGAAGTCATGGTACTTCAACTTGGACCATGTGGATGTCTTTCCTTTTCCTATGCTAGTCATAGTCAAAGGAATAGGAGGTAGAACCATATAGGTTTTGAGGCCTTAGAATAAGAATAAAGTTTACTCGAGGGGTCGAGCTTGTCCTAGTCCACCAATGAAGAAGGAATAAAGGAAGAAGCACACTATTGTGTAGGAGTAGACTAAAAAAGAGGAGCTATAGAAGGAGGATCTAGAGACAAAGCAAGTTAAACTAACACTGATGATAACTTGCTAGTCTTATATTTATAATATACCTTACACAACAAATCAATGTGGGGTAACATGGGTCCAACCAAAGTAGACCAGTAATGATCTAGAGAGAAGCCCCTATGAAAAACTATTGTCTTATATCCGATATCATGGATAGTTTTCATAATATTCTCATGAGGAAACTTTTAACAATTTTGGACAACAAAAGGGATATCATCTATGAAAACTAGCTAAGGAATGCATATCTTCACTCTCAATAAGTTACATTCTAGAATCACAACAATGTGATGGAAATAGCCTTAGCAAGAACTAGAAAATAAATAGATCTCAAAGCAGCAAGAGAAATATTATTATGTCTACAAACAATATCTCTGTACTCATCATATCTCACCCTACACAACCGTTTCATAAAAAGAGTTTCTTATGTGATGGCATTGACTCTACAAGAAGAGTCACCGATAATGTTAATAATAGCATTATCATTAATCCGAGAAGGAATTTATAGAGGATAAGGCTCTCCATGGACCGATAAGTCATAAGGTGTGAATGATATGTCGGGTACCTTAACCTTTTGACTTGGGGCAAAGATTAGAGTAATAGTCACCATGTTTACGTATGAAAAATCACTTGGTGAAGTAGAAGAAGATAATCTGATGAAGTTGAAAGTGTTAAATTTTCTGCAAAGTAAAAATACAAATCTAGCTAGGAAAGAGAAAACAAAAATTGAATGAGAAATCAGAATAAAGAATGGAGGAAAAGAAACTCTATTAATTCATTATATTAACCATTGTGAAAATGTATTATTGATACAAAGTTAACCACCATAGATCACTGCAGATAATAGAAATTACAGAGGAAACGAAGACAAATCTGAAAAAAATGAAGGCAGATCTAAAGAAATGAAGACATAATGGTGCAGGTGCACCCAAGCAAGCTATCAAGACCATGAAGAGTTATGAATCAAAACAAGTGAATTGGAGTGTTTTGAAGCCAATAATGGAAATTTGTAATGATCAATATGATTTTAAAGTTAAATGTCTTGAAGGTCTTAATAAGGGCTTTAGGACCGAAATTATGTAAGGGAGGCCAATAGTGCCTAAATAGGATTTGGATGGTTGGATAAGTTTGTTTGGATCCTAGGAGTAATAAAACATTAAGTTTGATAGGTTAGGCTTTAAATTATTCAATAAATTGTAAGCTAGAAATTCAAATTTTTGAATTCTAACGGTTAGTTGTTTTTAGGTGGGAAAATGGATTTTAGAGTCTAAACAAGTCTATAATGACAAATAACTGATTGATTTCGGTTTGGGAAGTTGGGGGAAGGTCTAATAAAACCTTGTAAATCCATTTTGGTGGGGTTGGATGCTATAGTACGGATGTTGTACGGATTTAACAAAAAAAAGTGAATAAAACCTTCATTTTCTTGCAATTTCTTGTGTTTTGTTGCTTGAAAGTGATTGATCATTCATGGTATAAGACTTGGGCAGTCATTAAACAATATAATAAGTGATTTGGAATGATTTTTTAGCAGGTTTTGCTCAGATTTTGTCATTTGTGCTGACTGTCCTAAAATTTTCTGAGTTGTATCATTGGCATTGAAGGCCCAAAATGCAATTTGGAGCCCTTCTATGGATGTAAGGTCCTGTTTCTCATAGAGGAGGCTCTACCTAACATGTATAATATTATCCTAACCAAATAACTTGCAGGAAGTGTGGTTTGACAGGTGATCACCATGAGTTGGATAAAGGAGAAGTGAGTAGGAAGCATAGCAAGCCTATAGCAGCAAAAGATCTACCTTAACAAAGGGGTAGTTTAATGATTGGATATGTCTAATATGGTCTAGGAGAAGGTGTATGAACCTTTGTTAAGTTGCATCAGTGCTGGGAGAGTGATTAATAAAGAAACCCTTGGTTTTGGGAGCCTATTGGTGAGGGCTTTGGGGTTTGCACATTAAAGAAGATCATAGAACCTAAAAAATTGGATTTTCCTTGGTTTGGAGTCATAAAAAACTACTGTTGAGATTTTAAAGGTTGGGGGATAAGTATTTTATATACTTTCTTTGTAAAAGTGTGGGTTTTTGCATCAAAAATAGTCCGAGTCTTAGGACAGCAAAGGCATGGTCCAAAACAACCATACCTAATTTTGATATATGTTGTAGTAAGCTGAAAAGGGTATCCAAAAATATTTTTTTTTTTGGAATTTATTTGGGAAAAATTGGAGAAACTGAATTAATTCAGCCTCAAGTGGGCTAATTGGGGCTCTAGGGCTAGTAGCAGGCATAGTGGGGTTTAAGAGCATGGAGAAGTCTTGAAACCTTAAAAATAATTGAAACTTGTTGAATTGGGTTGGAATAAGTGGTTGAAGACACTAGGAGTCATAGTGGAGAGTTGGGTATTGGTTTGCCCCTTTGAAGCCTTAAGGTGCCTTGGAAACACTAGGCAAATGCAAGGAGTGTGAAGCACTTGAAAACATATTTTCTTGAAGTCACCTAAAACCCCTGACCCTCTACATCACATAACAACTACATTAAACAAATCTTGCAGTGAAAATGACAGTAATAACTTGTTGTTCACCTTGGTTAGGCTTACATACAAGCATGCAAACATAAGATCACCATAAGTTTAGCGGAGAATCCAATCATCAGTTTATCACCATAAACTAAGGAGAAGATTGGAGTCGCATTCATGAATTACAGAGGTAATAGAAGTTGTTAACCTAACACCCCCCCTTAAGCCTAACTAAGGAGAAAAGAGAAAAGAGGAAAGAGGGAAAACCCACTGGGAACAAAACCCCCCTCAAAATTACAATTATATGAAGTGAAAAAGAACATCCTTAGAGAGACAAGAAAAGTGTGAATAACTATCGAATGATGACTGCTAGAGTGCTGAATGAAGAACCTCCTCACAAGCCAAGATAATGATCAAGATCAAGAATTTGCATGAGTGCCCTCAATGACACTACTCAAACAATAATCAGATGGAAAACAAACGCAAAACATCTGACATTCGAAGATGCACATGGCACATGAATTTGCACAAGTGAGCCCAATGACACTACTCAACCATGCAAGAAGAAGCTGCTAGTAAAAAATACAGGTGCCAACAGTGAATTGATCAAACTTGAAACAAAACCAAGAAGCATTAGCACTAACAGTATAAAATCTCCCTCATAATATGACAGACAAAGCTTGCAATGAAAATGACGGTAATAACTTGTTGTTCACCTTGGTTAGGCTTACATACGAACATGCAAACATAAGATCACCGTAAGTTTAGTGGAGAATCCAATCATCAGTTTATCACCATAAACTAGGGAGAAGACTGGAATCGCATTCATGAATTACAGAGGTAATAGAAGTTGTTACGCTAATAGAAAGAATGAGAAAATAGATCCGTGTAAATTTGCAGGTCATTGTTGGCCTTAGTAACAATTTTATTAGAATCTTGTTTCCTACCACCAATCCAGATCATATCGTTATCTATGTGGTCTTGAACTACATGTCTCAAACACACAACATTCGATGTCATTACCAAGCACATGATGATATTGATGTAGAATTTAAAAGCATTATACAACTCGAGTATGGCTTGTTATAAGGGAGGGGTCCAATATTTGGGAGGGTAATCAACTTATCCTTTAGCATTTTTTGATGTACACTTAAATAAGAATCAGATAGCTTTGTAAAGACTAAATTACATTGTGATCTAAATGTACTTATTTCAGTTGCCTAAGCATTAGTGATTACATTAGAAATTGCTTTATTCTTTTTGGACCCTACAAAAGAAGATGAATATCCAAATTTGTTATTACATTAGGATGAGGTAGAAGCCCCATATGAATAATTCCAACATATGTTCGTAACCCCAAAGCATAGTACATGGATATACAAAAGAAGGATACTTCATAAAAGACACTCATGCTGTCAATCTCAACCACAAACTTTCCATGAAAATTATTTGAATGTCCTAGTCATGGAGGGCATAAGGAAGTTATGAAGACATAGATTAGTTTAATGATCAATGAAATTAGCATACTTCTTATTAGGTTGCTGCTTACAATGGACAAGATTAGTAATGGTGACCTTAGAGAAAATGTTCATCTGAAATCTTTGCAAGAAATGATTCATGAGTTGATCAAAAGAATAGATAGTGTTATCAAGCAATGCGTATAAACACTCCAACATAATATCCTTAAGGGAATGTGGGAATATTTTAGTTAATAAATGATCTTGATGATAAAAATTACCACAACATGTACTGAAAACATTAGTATGTAACTGTGGATCACCCTTACCATTGTATTTTTTAAACATCTAAATCTCAATCCCTTGGGGCAATGGCACATTTAGAATATGTAAGGAAAGAGAAATGCAACAATAGAAGGAATTATGTAAGGATTGTGCAGTGATTCTTGTCAGATCGGCAAGCTAAGATTGCATTTGGCCCATATTCTACAATAAGATGTTTAGAAAGGGATTGTCTAGCGAGGGAAGTGGAGACAAATTACCCATCATGGAAAAAATATTAGTAGTTGATACATTGATAGTAGAAACTTTTATGGTTGAAGTTGGAATGGTAGAGTTGATTAGAGGAGGGAAATGATTGCCCAAAGGATTCTGAGACATGTTAATCACAAGAGTAAGAGGATTCATAGATACAATATTTGTGTTACCAATAAAGAAAGGATTTTTAGTAGGATCTATATCAACCATATGTATTGTCACCTCAATCAATGGGGCATTCAATGGGGAAATACTAATATCCAAATAAGTATCTTGAAGATGGGAAAGAACATTTGCATAAGAAGGTACATGTGCCTTAACAATGTGAGTCAATGCATGGAGCTATTCAAGGCCCTTACAATCTAAGATTAGTAACTAATTACAATCAATAAGGATAGCTTTAGGTAGAAAGTTATCATGGTTAAGAAATTTTTCAAAATCCTTCAAAGTTCTCCTCTTACGATTGTGCCTTCTCAAAGGGGATCTTAAGAGAAGATTCATGACCAATGGTGGAAGGAGACTTAGAAAGAGAATTTTCTTGAGAATTAGGTTGAGAATTCAAATTTGAAGAGTTTATAATGATCAATTGAGAATTAAAAGGATTGGGATTTATAGAAAACTTTAGACTAATTATAGTAAGACTATATCGACCTAGAGGTATGCTAGCTCTCAATCTCCTTCGAACTACATTTCTAGGGGTTGTAGATTGGTTTGTGAAGCTCATAGAAGAGTATCAAAACACACTATATTGTAAGCCTTAGAAAATGAGAGAATATGACATGAGAAAGAACTTTTCTTGAAGAAATTGTTTGTATGAAAAAATTTCAATGAAGGTGAGTTCACATTAGATTCAAAAAAATGTAGAGTATGAAAGGTGAACCATTATTAGGGATAATCAATCCTTCAAGGATTAAAATTTCAATTTCCACCTAAGTAAACCCTCATGTAACTGCAACCTTCAAGCTTACTAACTACTTAATTAAATGTGATTTTTAACCAATCATATGCATTGTCTAAACTCTTTAGGCTTAGATAACCATACCAATCATGGGAAAAACATTAGTAGGGGATGCATTGATAGTAGAAGCTTTGATGATATGGAAGTGGGAATGGTAGAGATAATTTGAGGAGGGATGTGTTACCCCAAAGGATTCTATGACATGTTAATTTCAAGAGTGAGAGAATTCATAGATATAGTATTTGTGTTACCTACAAAAGATAAAGGATTGTTAGGAGGATTTGTATCAACCATAAAAGATACAATATGTATGTTACCTATAGAAGATAAAGGATTTTTTAGTAGGATTCATATCATCCACTCTCAACCCAATCACTTCTTATTTGCCACCACAATTAGTGCCAATATCAGGGATCCATTGACTAATTGTCCACTTTTCACTAGTGTTTTGTTTTGAAGCCTAAAGAACTATATTTGTTTATGAGGCATGACTTTCACCTAGGAACCTATACTTTGACATATTTATTGTTGAAAAAATAGTTAAGTTTTAATAATGTGGAGTGGTATCAATGGTTTTTCCATATGTTATAAATTTAGTTGAATATACCAATTAGAAACCATTTTCCTTTCATTATTTTTGTAGGTCATATCTTATAGCCACAGTATCAAATTTATACTTATAGGTAAAAAGAAAATTTAATAAGAAATCAATAATGCATTAGGTTTAGAAATGTGTATATATGATTTATTATATATTATATTTTTTGATTTATTTGTTGGTTCTTTAACTATGGTACTTTGAGATTTTTTATAAAAGAAAATCTTAGATGGTTTAGTGTTTTGAACGAAAATTTATATTTTTATCTCTATTTTCCCTTTTTACATAGTTATTGATGTGATGTTAATTCTAATTATTAGATTAATACGATCTATGAATTATGTACAATTTTATGAATTTTATATACTTATATATTATATGTATAAGTTAGACGTAGGTTGTCTATAGCCATTGATATTTCAACGTGAATACAAATTCTATTTGATTAGCCCATTTTTGTCATAAGTTTATCATTTCAGTAGTCAATATAAGAAAGAGAGAAAATATTACATATGATAATTATATTATGGGATTTATGGTTGCTGACTATATGGCTCAAGATGTCTGTGAATCGATAAAAATTTGATGTAGGTACATTGGGTAGTGATCATGATTAAAGGGATGTCCTTTGTACATTTTAATCTTTTAAATAAAATAGTTTCATATACATGTACATCAAGTAGTTATCATAGTTGTATAGACATTTCTTGTACTCTTGGATATATGGCAAATAATTATTAATTAAAATTAATAAATAGTGGTGTTGAATTGTTTATTAATTATAGGTGGTGAGCATCTTCTTGAATTAGAGATCTTGGTTCTACTTTATCTTATAAATATGTTGGTGTTGCAACTGAGTGTTTGTTTACCATACATTATCTTAATTTAGAAGATTCTTATTATGATACCATATGTATCTCAATAGAATGTAATGTGGTAGGATTTTTTTTATAGTGATACAAATTCATCACTTGACAATGGATGATCTTTTAAATGGTTGTTTGTGTCATGGATGACCTCCTACATCCTATTTAATGTATACAATGAGAATTTTTTAATATTTTGAGTTATATTGGCATGATACGAGTAACGTCATGTCATTTAGAGATGTTGAAACCTTGGTACCATGGAAGACTTAATTTTATTAGTTAATATTTTAAGTATTGTTGGTGTGAATAAGGTATCTTAATTAACTAGTTTACAAGTAGTTTCTATTCAAATGTTGCATATACTTACGTCTTGAAATTTTTTATAGAAATCTTAGTTTTCAATTAGATCATATGTTATCTTTTGATATTTAATTACTAGGTCCTAGGTCATTTAATATTTATCATGTTTTTGATTAGGATAAACAGGTTCTAAGGGAACTAAAAAACCCATACAATAGATTTTGAAGGGACTTGAAATCCTTGGATTTTACACGAATCTGGAACCAACAATAGAATGCTACAAGCAAATAGATCAAAGACACCCAACACCCAATGCTAAATAGACGTTAGCCAGATTACAACGATATAAATGGATCTAAAATGACTAGTAGATCTTGAAGATAGAGAACAAGGGTATGACTGGCACCCTTAGCCAACAAACAGGGTTTTCCCAAGCACCCTTAACATGCAGAAGAATCCTCAGTAAATCATCAATAAAACCTGATGCTAACTAAAATAAAGACTAGCTAGACTAGGCCCTTGAAAACTGCCAGCATGCAGCCTAGCTAGACTAGGCCCTTGAAAACTGCCAGCATGCAGCCTAGCCCTAGAAAGAGAACAATACATAGGATTTTTCCAAGCTCGCTCAACCTTAATAGTGGGTTTTATAGGGCTCCCACAACCAAATAGGTTTTTGAAGAGGCACCCAACACCTTTACCCCAAAAAGACTTGAATATCCTCCAAGCATAACCAATAGCATCCACCTCTACCTTAATAGGAGCTAGGTCACCTCCAACAACATCCATCTCCCCCTCCATAGAAGATAGGCCCACCTCAATAGGAAATGTTAGAAAAACCCTAAGATGTACATTAATGACCATGAAGCACCAAGCCTTGGAGCTACGAACATGAAGGTCATTCAGACCCTCCAAAAAATAGGATCCAAGATAAGCATAATAAGAACCAAGAAGATCAGATCCTGAACTTAGAACCAGAAAGGGTTTTAAAAAGGATCCCTTGACATTTTTCTGGATCAAAAAGACAGGGGCTATAATGTAGCAATCCAACCCAATAAAATCCACCCCACGGGGATTTAATAGGCTCCCCAAACTCGGAGCATTAGGTTTTAGCATGGCTCCCAGAACCACAACAACAACAAATCAAAGAGGTTGGCGAAAGGAAGTAGCCATCCAAAGTCTATCCCTGCAAATGCTCATAAGAAGAAAGAAAAATACCAACTCCACCTTAAAAGGAGTCGATTTCCCCTCAATAGACAAAAAATAAGACTCCCATGCGAAAGAAAACAAAGATAGAGGCATGAAAAGGCTAACAATTCGAAAACAACCTCCAACAGGGCACAAATCCAAAGCCCCAAAAGACCTCTAAAAAACCAGGGACCATAAAAAGGGCAACAACATCCCTCTGAGTGAATAACCCCCAAAAACAAAAAGATGCCCCAGTAATCCACCCCATTCTAAAGGCAAGGGTAGGGAGCAATTCTCACAAAACCGATCGGGAAAAAGATAAAAAATCTCCACCAAACACTAGCCTATAAGAAACTATGACAAAACCGCAACCCATCAAAAGCAGTGCCCCTGCGACTCACTAAAATGCCAAATTTGGCCAGAAGACCCCCTGCCTCCAATGCCAGAAACATGACCGAACCACCATATGGGCTTTTAGCAAAATAGACCCCCCCGCAACACAAATTGTGACAAGACACAAGGGGAACAAAGCCACGGTGGAGAAAGAAAGGAGGAGGGGAAAGGGTTTTCTTCCCCTTCATCGTCATCATCGTCTCTAGCTTTGTCCAACTCCCCTGCAAAAACCCTAGCCTCACCTTCGCTTCTGATTCCGCTTTTGCTCTCCATCCTTGTTCTCTCCTTGGTCTCTCAAAATATTTAATATTTATCATGTTAGTTGTCTAATTGTATATAATTAGGATACATGTCATAATATTTTCTAATCCTATCTATAATCCTAGCCTATATAAGGCATCATATGTATATTTTTTGATGCAGTGTCTAATTTAATATAATCTATTTTTCCCATAATAAAGTATTATTTTCTCCTACTACTCTCTTGTTGAATGCAAATTTTTATTTTTGCAAGTGATCTTAGATGACACAATTTATTGATGATTCTAACATGGCATTAGAGCTTCAAATCTTTATTCCCCTTCCCAAATTTGGGAAGTAATATACATTGAGCATTTTTTGATGCACTTTGGCATCAATTGAATGTCAGTGCCATTGAATCTAGGGTATATGCAATAAAGTTAATTTTTTATTTCCTTTCATCCAAATATGACATATGAGGCTATAGATATAAGGATTTTAGGTTGGATTATGTTTGCTAGATCCAAGAGGTAGCAAAATTTTTAGGGACCTTTGGGCCAAATTAAACCCTTTCATTGCATCTAAAAGGCCTAAGCTCACCTATCAAATTATCAAAATATCATATATTTTTATAAGGCCATCAAAGGTTTTTTATCTCATTGTTATCAAATCCATTCATATAGTTCTATAGAATTTGTACAATACAAATCCATACATTATTGTTGGCATGCATTAGAAAAATCAATGGGTCGATGGAATAGACTCTATGCACTTAACATATTATTTGCACCAATATTCATTGATATTGTGTTCACATACTCTCTTTTATAGGCTCCATACCTTTCTAGTGTAATCAACAAACCTATGACATATCAACATATTTGGATGCAGTGTCACAAATTGTAAAACCCTTTATGATTTTACACTCCTTTTTGTATCCTTGCCTTAGTGTATTATCTACTAGATCCTTTCCAGTCCTATTTCTATCCCTTTTACTTTCAAAAGTTATCATCATATATGATCACACGGTGATCTAAGTCTCTATCTTGAGCTTGAGTGCACTTGAACCACCTTTGATTCACCCTTTTCTATATGGACAAGAGAAATAGGCATCCTTGTTCTAGTGGAAAAAGGTGCTAGTTTTCCTCATCCCCATAGATTAGGCACATTTTTAAATATGTTGGTTCCCCGGTTCCTGAGAGTTGATCCCTAATCTTGATATTTTATTATGACCATTGTAGATTTACCTAATATATGAAATAACTTGGGAACCCTATATAAGAGCATATTTTCAATTCATTTTGATCATCTTTTATTTTTATGATTTCATCCCACTATATCCTACATCTTCAAGGATGATCTTTTCAACTTAGGATTTCATTTCTGATATAACCTCTATCCTACCAAGTGTAAGCCCCCTTTTTTGTCATCATAGTTATTTTGGTGTTGGAAACACCAATATGGGGTTGGACTTAGGTGAACCCCTATACAACACAATACTCTCTCTCTCTCTCTCTCTCTCTCTCTCTCTCTCTCTCTCTCTCTCTCTCTCTCTCTCTCTCTCTCTCTCTCTCTCTCTCTCTCTCTCTCTCTCTCTCTCTACAAATTAAAAATTGGACTATTTAAAGTGATATAATTATGTAGAGAAGATTGAGATACATAGTTTTGGATTTTGAATAGATGAAAGCCCTAAGAATATTCCAAGTTGTTAAATAGTCTAATGATTTTAGGATAAATTTTGGAAGAAGTGATCTACAAAACCTCTTGATTTGAGATTTGAATCCTTAATTGATGAAGACATCTATAAGACTAGGGAACCTAGCTCCATAACTTGACATTTTTTGGTGCAGCCACCAGTTACGAGGGACCTCAAAGAGATCAATTTACAAACTAGGCAACAAGAGTAAACACAACAAAAACAAGATGATATGATGGAGACAATGCAGAACCGAATATATTCGATCATGAAAACTGATTACAAGCAACTGGTAACATCCAGGTTACAAGATTCATCTCATTGGCCTGCCACATACATGCTCAATTAGTGAACAGGTCAACTCCAGACCTCTAAAACTTAAGATCTATCTTCTATGTGATGAATACTAAGAGGGGGGGTGAATTATTATCAGAAAAATGTTTGTATTTAAACACTTCAACAGTCTGAAGATAAACCGGTAAAATAGTCTAACAGACAAACCAGTTATCACACATGCAAACCAAAAAGTGAATAAAGCATTCACCCACAAAAGCAATACAACCATAACACAAGATATTTGACGTGGAAACCCAACTGGGAAAAACCACGGTGAGATGGATTTCACAAGTCACTATTTGCATAATAGAAACCAGATCGGTTAAGGTCTTACAATGTTCTTCACCAGACAGATCCTGTTAGGAATCTCAATCTCTGTTAGGAGATAAGTCTGATTAAAGACTACCTTGTTAGAGGATTTTAGATTCACAGAAGTGAACCACCTTGTTAGAGGATTTTACAAAAGGCTTTTGGGCCTACCCGGTTAAGGGCTACAGACTTGTCAAAGATGTCAGTAATCAACAAGTGTTTGATCTATCTAATAGCACAAATTGCTTGGTTAGATCCAATATAGCTCACTGCTAATGCGTTTCAGCATTACTTCAGTCTTCTCTATCTCTCTTTGTTACAACTTGATCTTCTCAGATAAGATCGCTCTTACATCAACTCAAGAACCACAACAACAACAACCTAAAACCCTAGACATGATGTCCTTTTAAAGGAATCTGATTTCATGTCGATCAAATAGGATTACATTACAATTTCCTATGTTCAATGAATCTAGACATACCTAGTAACATGACACAAAATGCACCATCAATGTGTCGGTACTGTCAATCAATCGGTGGATTGGTAACTCATCACAAAATGCCAGTTGGTAACTCATCACAGAGTATTACCGGTTCATACAAAATACCGGTTGCCGATTTGACAAAAATGAAGACTGGTAAGAATGTGTTATGCCGCTTTTCTCCCTTGTACCACTTGAGATCTACAAGCCGCTTGGGGTCGACATGCTGCTTCAGACCAGGAAACACATTCTACAAAATCACCAATAGTCTAAAGACTAGAATACAACATACCAGTTGGAACAAATACCGATTGAGCTCTAGCTCATACACATAAAGTGGATCTTAATACAAGTGTGTGTCTATCAGTGACAATCACAACATAAACATCAAAAATGCCAACAATCTCCCCCTTTGGCATTGATGGCAACACTTAGGAAAATAAAATTTTGACATCTAAGTGTTTTACAACAAAAACATGCCATTAACAAAATTGCTCCCCCTAAGCATATACACTATCCCTTAATCAACACAGTGTATGGGAATTTTGCATATAGAGCATAAACATTGAGATATCAGAGCACATAGCATATATCAAAACATATATCAAGATTTTAAAATAAGATACTTCTCCCTATTTGTCTCCAAAATAGATAGAGTACTTCTCCCCCTTTGCCAACAAAGACAAAGTACCGCTGAACAACCCTGTTTCCATTTGATATATATAAAAAGTTTATGACAACAATGAATAATACTTGTCAAAAACCGATTTATAATCTTGCAAAAAAAAATTCATGGATAGAGACCAGGAGTCAAGTAGGGAGGTGGCCACTTCTTTCTATGTTTGCATCTGGGATACCTGTTCCTCCATGGCATCAACTGTGCTCAACTCCTGCGTAACTATCAAGGCATCCAGGTTCAAATAACACTTCTGAAGACTTTTTTGACATGGAAGTAAAACCAGTTGGAGCTCCTGCAAATCTCTAGATCATGTACTAATCTCTTGCTCCATTTTGGCTGACTGGATCTGGAACCAGTGAACGGTTTGCCCATATGTTGCAAAGGAATCATAAGGTGGCTTAAATGTGCTCAAGTAGGACTGTAAGTCCATTTGAAGCTTTTGCTTCTAAGCTAGCACATCATCGTAGAATAGATGAGGTTGACAGATTTTTCTTAGTAGCAAATTTCCCTCATCCAAAGCATTCCTTATATCTTTTTGGTCTTTCAGAAGTTCAGATCAGAGCTCATTCAACTTTTTCACCAAAGCAATGTTAAGAGCCTTTTGATGCTCTTTCTTGAGATTTGCCTCAGCTCCTTCTTCCAGGCTCTGCACCTAATCATCCACTACAGTACATAGTAGTTTGAGTTGTGCTAGGAAGATTGGTACCGGGGATTAAACCGGTAAGGGTGTCTACAGCTGCCTAAATTATGTCCTGCTCCTTTTTCCTGCGAATGATCTCAAGGCGCTCTTGAGAAACCTTGATGCTTTGCATAAGCTCTGACTCACTTGCAAACTGGAGATTGATAGGACTAGAGATATCAGCCGATTTGGCTTGAATCCCGGTTGCCTTCGGAGTCTCCATCTGTGTGCTCTTCATTGCTTTCACTGCCTTGTGATAGTTTTGATACTTAATATAAGTACAGATCCAATAGCGAACAAGATGACAGGGGGGGTGAATCATACAAACTTAATCATCCATAAAAACATCAGATTCAACCTCGGTAACATATATATTAGTCATATAACCAAAAATTGTCAAACATGAAAACTAAAAAGCATATGAACAATATAAACCTCATAACATCATATTTAATGTGGAAACCCAAATAGGGAAAAACCATTGTGGGATTTCAGACCCACTAAGAAATATACTCTTCTAGAGTATGCTCGGTTAAAAGAAAATCCTGTTAAAGATTACAAACACATTGCTAGATGTGACCCAGTTAAGGGATTTCCCTTAGATCTGTTAGGATCTTCACTTTGTTAAAAGTGACCTTGTCAAAGGATTTCAAACACTCAATCAGAATGTCACCTTCTTAGAGGATTTACATATAAGACTGTTAAGTCCACTCGGCTAAGCGATTTCTTCTCACTTTCACAAAATAACAATAATACAATCTGTCTGCAACTTCACATCTAAAATGCTAAAGTAGATTCCTATTTGTTCAATACAATCTAGACATAGAACTAATCTTGTCTATCTGTTGGGCATCCATACTCTGTTATTCTAACAGGTCTTCAAGCTTATGTTCTCTGTTATCACTATGTAGCATCCCTGTGCATACACTTGCCCACATACATTGTTTATCAACAGTTTTCTATTTATAAACAATCTTCTAACCGCTTAATCTCATTGATCACATTTCCCATGATCAATCATAGACATCAGATCTTCAATCTTGTCCAGGTTCATTGTATCTTTCAATCTAAAAACATTTTACCCCACCTTGGAACTTGCACATTCACCTTGGAACTTGTGTTAGGGTAATGCATTTCAATCTGAGTTGTAGATCTTCCTGTCGACTTTCCATTGCCTTAGATTCGCTTAACAAACTTCTTCCACAACTTGCCAATCATTGATCCGCTCCAGCTCATCAGCTTCTTTCATTAAATATCACATGTAAACATTTAAGGCATTCAGTTATAGCTTGGTTACAACTTGATGAATACTAAACTTCACTCGGTAGACATTCTATCTTCATTAACCGACTGCGATAACCTTAGGGTTTACCGACTAGGTTCCTTAGGGTTTACCGACTAGGTTCTTTGCTTGATAACATAGTATAGTATTAACCTTTACATTTTACAACATATGTATGATGTTAAAACAATCTAAAACATCAAGATCTCATCATTGTCTAACTCGGCAGTAGCTGCCCATTGAATATATTATCCCCTTATTCATCATATTCTTTCATGTGTCTTTACTGACTTCTTTATAATCTTCATATCATACTTCTCAAGATATGGCAACATCATACTGAATTAGAAAATCAATTTCTTGACATCAATGACAAAATAATAATATCAAGATAGTAAAACATCTTTAATCAGTTATGTCCATAATCATCAACAACCTTCTCAATATCCTTATTGAAATGTCAACAATCTCTCATTGTCTGTTATAATGTAATATTGCCAACAATCTCCCTCTTTGGCATTGATGGAAAAACCAATTCATTTGACCTTTAAAAGATTCGGATTGCTGTGATTCTGAAATGCTTGAAATGCTTTCCCCCATACATTAGACTTCTCTTATGTTTCAGTCTTTATTGCAATCTGTAGTCTTCTCTCAGTCTTCTCCCATATATTCTCAGTCTTCTCCTCCCTAGGTAGGTCTTCTCCCCCTTAGGTCTTTTCTCCCTTAGGTAGGTCTTCTCCCCCTTTGACAACAATGCCAAAAAGAAAAAGAACTAAAACATAATTTTTTTCTGTAAGAGGTTATTGCCTGCTGTTGTGTATCAACTGAGTCTCGGTCAGAGCATTTGTCTTCAATTCCTATTCCCTATATCATTCTCTGTATTATTCCTGTATTAATTCCAGTACACTTTCAGAAAAACATTCTAAAGTGTATCACTCCAACATCAACTCCCCAAAAGATATTCAACAGAGTCATCGAAGTGATGCTTTCACCGAACTCGGTCAGTGAGTAAAAGATAGGGGTAGGACCCCTAACTTACTTTTGAGATATTCAAAAGTGTCCTTTGGTAGTGGCTTGGTGAAGATATCAGCTATTTGCTCCTTTGTGTTAACATATTCCAGCACCACTTTCTGCTCTTGAGCTTCTTCTCTAAGATAATGATATTTGATAGAGATGTGCTTTGTCTTAGAGTGCATAACGGGATTCTTTGAAATATTAATGGCACTAGTATTGTCACAAAATATAGTTACTGGCTTGGTAAATTTCTCATTTATACCTTCCAACAGTTGTTTGATCCATGCAATGTTGGTACAATTCAGTGCTGCTGCAACATATTCAGCTTCGGCTATTGACTGAGAAACACATCCTTGTTTCTTGCTAAGCCAACTCACTAGTCTTTCTCCTAAGAAGAAAGCTCCTCCACTTGTTCTTTTTTTTTCATTGTAGGATTTTGCCAAGATCAAGGGCACAATGAAAAGCATAAAAGAGACAATAGAATGATAAGAACAAACTGTATTCTCATCAATATGCAAAATGATCAACTGGATTAACCAATACAATGAATAGAGGCCTGCTTATATAGGCAAGGCCATATGGATGTATGAGCACACAAATATGACATGTGGCTCAATGAGAAACAAGGGTAGGTAAGAAATACTAAGGGTAGGTAGGAGAAATAATATAATATTCCACAAGAGGTGGATGACCCACCGAATGTGGAGTGTAACAGCAAAATAAGACCACAAAAGGTGGAATTTCTCCTACAAGCTCTATCCCTAAGTGCACACTTCCCTAAGTGTCTCAAATCCAAACTACGAAGAGATGCATTATCCTAAGTTAACTTAAGTAAGTGTAATAATATCCAAAATGAATATTTATTTACACCAACACCCCCCCTTAAGTGCAACTTAGGGGAATGAAGACTCAAGTCAATGATGCAAGATGGGTCTTAGCTACTAGGCCATGATAGGTACCCATGTACAATATGCAAATGCAAGTAAAACTATGCAATGTAATCTCTCACAAATGGAGAAAGGGAGAAAACCCAGTGGGAAAAAACTCCCCCCCAAAAGAGAGATGAATGTACAAAAGAATCTCAAAGAAGAAGGACAAAACCTCAAGGAGGAAAAAGTCTCCCCCATAAGAGAGGAAGGAGAAGTCAGCTGACCCCCCCTAATGACACATCCCGCACCCCTAAGAGAGCTCGCAACTGCTGGAACTTACTCTCGGTGAAAGGTTTGGTGAATATGTCAACAACCTACTCTGTTGCAGGACAATATTGCAAATCAATGACCTACTCCTAGATGAGCTCTCGAATGTAGTGCATATGAATCTCGATGTGTTTGGTCTGCTGGTGCTGGACCAGGTTCTTCGAGATCGCAATAGCACTCTGATTATCGCAATGTAGAACTGTCGGCCATGGAGTAGTGAATCCAAACTCTGTGAGGATCTGCTGGAGCCAAATGGTCTTAGTCGCTGCGTTAACAACACCTTGATACTCAGCCTCAGTCGAAGAGAGAGCAATAGCATGTTACTTCTTGCTCTGCCAACAAATGGGGCCCAAACCAAGGTGAAAACTATAACCAGAAGTAGACTTACGATCAACTAGATCACCAGCCCAATCGGAGTCTGTGTAACCAACCAAGCGAAGTCCTATGCCTGCTGCATAGTGAATCCCATAGTGATGTGTACCCTGGATGTAATGAAGGATGCATTTGGTGGCTTTCCAATGAATCTCATGTGGATCCTACATGAAGCGGGAAACCATGCCAACTACAAATGAAATATCAAGGCATGTATGAGTCAAGTAGATGAGACTACCCACAAGTTGACGATACAAAGTGGCATCAACTAGTGGAGAAGAACACTGAGCCTCAAGCTTGACTCCTGAAAGAAAAGGAGTCAAGGCAGGCTTGCAATCAGCCATATGAAAGTGTGCAAGTAAATCAAGAGCATACTTGGGCTGCGATAGTGTGATCCCGAAGGTGACTATGAAATCTCTATCCCGAGAAAGTAGTGCAAAAGACCCAAGTCAGTCATAGAAAATCTGTCATGCAAAGCAGATTTGACCCTGCTAATGATGGATGAAGTACTCCCAATAATGATCAAGTCATCAACATAGAGTACAAGTATCAAGTGAGAGTCATCCTGTCACAAAATGTAGACATTCGGATCGGAATGACACCTGGTGAACCCTGTGGAGAGAAGAAAGGAATCCATCTTGGCGTACCAAGCCCTGGGGGCCTGCTTAAGGCCATAGAGAGATTTCCTTAGTCTGCAAACCAAGGAAGTATCCTAGATGAAACCCTGTGGCTGCTCCATATAAATCTCCTCATCAAGATCACCATGAAGAAAAGCACTCTTTACATCCATCTAATGTACAACCCAACCATGAGCTGCAGCAATAGCAAGTTTCAAACGAATGGAGTTCATCCTGGCTACGGGTGCAAAGGTCTCAGTATAGTCAACACCTACAACCTGTGAGAAACCTTTTGCAACAAGCCGAGCCTTATACTTATCTACACTACTATCCACTACAAACTTGGTCCGATAGATTCACTTACATCGAACCATCTTTCTCCCCTTAGGGAGATGGACTAGATCCCATGTGTTGTTCCTCATCAAGGAACTATACTCTTCCTCCATAGCTTGGTCCCACTCAGGAACCCCTGATGCTTCCCTAAATGTCTATGGATCGGAAGCAGTAGCAATGAATGCATGTGGAAGATCCTGATGTTGTGATCGAGTTCTTTGTGTATCCGAAGGATCCCCAATAAGAGAACCCACGAACTCAAGTGTCTATTGAGCCCAACGAGGTCTAGGTGGAGGTGGAGAATGAGGCTCCTCAACTGCAAGTGGACCTTGCGGAGGTGTAACCCTACGAGTCAGAGTTGAGGGAGTCTCATCATCTGAATCACTAACATCACTATCCACAATGGAGGAAGGTGGAGGAGGTAGAGAGGCTAATCTAGGAGAGCTTTCCTCAAAGTGAACACTCCTCTCAATGAATACCTCATGTGTCTTTGGATCCATCAATCTGTATGCCTTAACACCTTCAGGATATCCAACAAATATGCAAGGCTGACTCTGTGGTTCCAATGCCTTGCATTTCTGTGGAGGTATGCAAGCCCATGCTGAACACCCAAAGACTCTGAAATGTCTCATAATCAGTTTCCGACCAGCCCAAGCTTCAAAAGGAGTAATACCTTGCAAAGCTTTGTGAGGAACCTGGTTCTGGATGTGTGTGGCACAACTGATAGCCTCTTCCCAAAAGGTTGGATCAAGAGAACGTGCATGTATCATAGAGCTAGCCATTTCTTTGAGAGTTCTATTCTTGCATTTTGCAACCCCGTTCTACTGTGGAGTGTATGCGACAGAATGCTTAAGATCAATCCCCTCAAATGTACAAAAATCCTCAAGTCTCTTGTTCACATATTCCCTGCCATTATCTGTGCGAAGAATCTTGACCACTTTCCCTGATTGCTTCTCCACACAAGTCTTGAAGTCCTGAAATCTATCAAATACTTCACTCTTATGAATGAGAAAGTAGACCCAAGTGAAGCAGGAGTAGTCATCAATGAAGGTAAGAACATAGCAGGTCTTACTAAATGAAGGTGCTGGAAATGGACCTGCTACATTGCTATGAACAAGTTGAAGAACTTCCAAAGCTCTCCAAGTTTTCCCTTTATCAAACTTCTCTTCGGGATGCTTGCCCATGGAACAACCTGAACATACACCCTCTGAAAAACTGATTTGAGGTAGACCTATGACCATGTCTTTAGTGCTTAGCTGCTGAAGATAGCAGTAGTTGAGGTGACCAAACCACTCATGCCATAGCTTACTTTCTGAATTTGAATGAGTAAGCAAGGCCCTAGAAGGTGAATTTGGCACAAAGTGGGAGAATGAATAAAGCCTTGAGTTGTCATTGACTTGTCCCACTGCTACCAAGGCATCATCATCAAGTTCCTTTACCACAACTAAATCTGGTGTAAACTCAACCTTTTTCCCATTCCCATAGTGAGTGATTTGGTAGATGGAGAGAAGGTTGGTAGACAAGTTAGGAACATAGAGAACATTCTCAAATGTTCCATCATCCATGTCAACTGAACCTTTCCCTTCAACCTCTACTTGTGTGTCATCACCTATGTAAATGTGAGGCACCTTAGAAGGCTCCAATGAAGAAAACTGCTCCTTTGTAGAACCCATGTGATATGAGGCACCCGAGTCAAGTATCCATTGCTGTGAAGAACCTATTTTAGCCACAAATGCTTGCCCTTTTCCCTTAGACTATGAGGAAGAGGAAGGAGATGAATCCTTCTTTGTGTAGGTGGATGGCAAGTTGATGATGTTTTTCTTGAGAAGATTGGTTAACTCATCAACTTGTTTTGCGTGGCATCGATGCTCATCATGACCATACTTTTTACAATATGCACAAGTTGGTTTATCCTTCTTAGGTGGTGTCCCCTTCTTGGAAGAGGATGTATAATCATCTTGTGATGGAGAGGATAATTGTCCTTTTTCCTGGTGTGGTTTAGACTTAGATTGCTTCTTCTTCTTGTTGGAATCTTTGCCTTGACTTCCTTGATTTCCTTGATTTGCTACCAAAGCCTTGGACTTTGAAGACTTGAGAAACCCCATGTTCAACAACTTAGTTTGTTCCAATATCAACATTTCTTTGAAAGCATCAAATGAAGGCATAACATAAGAACTCCCCACTGTCAAACGATGAGTTTGGAAGCTAGACACAAATGTTGCATATTCTGGTGCAAGCTTATCCAACAAGTTGAATATTAATTGAGCATCCTTTTTGTCAATTCCACAATCCTTTAGCTTTGCTCTTAGCTCATTTGCTTTGGTGACATAATCTTGGATTGTATCAAAACTCTTGGGATCTAAGTTGGTGAGCTCATTATCAATCTGATAGCCTCTGATTTCATCAACTTGTCCATACAATTTCTAAAACATGTCCCAAGCCTCTTTGAATGTTTTACACTTCTCAATGTGAAAAATGAGGTCATCCGATACATACTTGTGTAAGGTTCCAAGAGCCATACAATTCTTTGTGAGCCATTCTAATTGAGCATTTGGATCAGCCTTAGGATCAGGTGGTGCTGTTATTGTTCCATCTATGTAGTGTGTGAGACCCTTTTCCATTAGTTTACTCCATACTTTAATTTTCCATGATGCATAATAATGTGGAGTTAAAGGTGGAAATTCGTTAGGACTCATTGCAACAAGAATGGAAAGAGCACAAAGAGAGGCACAATCACACAAGACACCCCCCCAAATTCACTCAATCAAAGAACTCCCCCCAATGTGATGATTTCGGCACTTTATAAGTAGTGCGTATACAATGGGCCACTTGCAAAAAATGGCAAAGTGGACTTCTGATTTACAATTTTACAACTGCCTCAATAAGGTCAAAAGAGTCTCAAACTGATAATGCAAGAGATCTAACTAAGATCCAAGCAATTTACAAGTACCTAATAGGCCAAATAAGACCAATATCTGAAAGTACAATTTTCACTCAAAATCTCTAAAATCTGATCATAGATTCTGAAATTAGACAAAAAAATAAGTACTTTAAAAAAAATGGCACCTGAAAAGGAGATCGTATGAGCTCAAACGAGGCCTTTGAAGTTGCAGAATTGAGGATTGGACAGGTACAGCTGAGAGAATCTGAAAATTCTGAAAAACCTGTCCACCAAAATCAGAAAATAACCACACCACTGCGAAGATCATGAAATTTTAGCCCATTTTTAAAAAAATTGCACCAAAAAAGGAGCAAAAATGAGCAAGATATGGCCTTTCAAAGTTGGATTGCAAAACTGAAAAGCTCAATGGAGAGGGGTCAAAAAAATTTCAAAAAATGTTGATGTGGCGCTGATGTCATCAATTCACTATGTTAAATTTGACGGTCGTATGACCGTCGCAAAAACTTCACCTCCCTGCTGACTGGGCGTCCGTACTGTACGGACGGCTGACTATGCAGGTGACTGTGCAAACTGTACGGATGACGTTGCACTATACGGATGACTGCGTGGCTTTGTGACGTGGCACGATCACGTGGCATGCAGGTGTACGGTTTTCCCATAGGCCAGTGGCCGCCTACCACGTGGCGGACGCGGTTGCCGCCTGGGTTGGGTGGTCGCCAGCGGAGGAGGTTACCAGAGCCGAGGGGCCAGCGGCGGCCGGAAGCAGAGAGGATGGGAGCTGCCAGAGCTGGCAGTGTGCAGAGTGGGTGGGGGAAACTGAGGCTGTGGTGTGGCGTTTGGAGCGGCCCTGCAGGCGTCAATGGAATTAGGTAACCGGCGGTCTACGGCTACTCGGAGGTACAGTAGCCCTTCGGCTGCTCGGAGGTACGGCTGCCCTGCAAAACCTGCGACATGCAGGTACTGTGTATGGGATCTTCGGACCCCCAAACAAAAAAAAAATTTAGTTTTTTTTTTTTCAATTTTTTTTTCAATTATTTTTTGAAAAATTAAAAAAAAAATTTGTAAAAAAATTTCGAAATCCGTATGATAATAGCCAAAATGGGGAAAAAAAATTTATCACCAAAATAGGTCAACTTTATAGTCGAAATTTATGGAAATGGCCTCCCAGATTCAACGGTGATGTCCAAATCGCTATATGACGCCCCCAAAAAATGAAGATCCCCAAATCCGAAAGTAGAAGCCTTCCACGATGTCTCCAAAAACTGATCAACGAAGCCCCAATAGCTCTAATACCATGTAGGATTTTGCCAAGATCAAGGGCATAATGAAAAGCATAAAAGAGACAATAGAATGATAAGAACAAACTGTATTCTCATCAATATGCAAAATGATCAACTGGATTAACCAATACAATGAATAGAGGCCTGCTTATATAGGCAAGGCCATATGGATGTATGAGCACACAAATATGACATGTGGCTCAATGAGAAACAAGGGTAGGTAAGAAAAAATGAGGGTAGGTAGGAGAAATAATATAATATTCCACAAGAGGTGGATGACCCACCGAATGTGGAGTGTAACAGCAAAATAAGACCACAAAAGGTGGAATTTCTCCTACAAGCTCTATCCCTAAGTGCACACTTCCCTAAGTGTCTCAAATCCAAACTACGAAGAGATGCATTATCCTAAGTTAACTTAAGTAAGTGTAATAATATCCAAAATGAATATTTATTTACACCAACAATCATCAATGTTGCCTGCCAAATCAGCGTCAGTATAAACTTTTAAATCAAAATCATTTCCTTTCTGATATACTAAGCCATAATCTTCAATGTTTTTTAAGTATCTGAAAATTCTTTTGATTGCTGTCATGTGGATTTCCTTAGGATCTGCAGAGAATCTTGCAACAATACCTACTGCATGTGCTATATCTGGCTTGCTATGAACAACATATTGTAGTTTTCCAATCATGGATCGGTAGAGTGTCTCATCAACAAATGCAGATTCATCATTCTTTGACAGTTTACAATTGGTAGTCATAGGAGTACTTACTAGTTTTGAATCCTCCATTCCAAATTTCTTCAATATTTCCTTTATGTACTTGGATTGAGTAATGAAAATCTCATTTTTCATTTGCAGTATCTGTAAGCCTATAAAATACTTTATCTCACTGATTAATGACATCTCAAATTCTTTGCTCATTTCATTTCCAAAGTTCTTGCATAAAGAGTCATTTCCACAAAATATAATATTATCAACAAATATGGCTGAGATTAGTAATTCCATTTTCATCATTTTTCATGTACATGTTGGTGTTCTCACTTGTCCTTATAAAACCAATCTTAATCAAATAAGAGTGCAATCTTTCATACCATTCTCTAGGTGATTGTTTCAGACCATATAAAGCTTTGTTCAATTTACATACCTGATCTTTATTATTGTCTTCAACAAATCCTTCAGGTTGTTCAATGAAAACTTCTTCTTCTAATATTCCATTCAAAAATGTAGATTTGACATCCATTTGATATACCTTGAAGTTCTTGAAAGTAGCATATGCCAACAATGTTCTTACTCCTTCAAGTCTAGCAACAGGTGCAAAAGTCTCACCATAATCAACTCCTTCTTCTTGGGCATAACCTTTGCAAACTAATCTTGCTTTGTTCCAAATGACCTCACCTTTTTCATTTAACTTGTTTCTGAAGATCCACTTTGTACTGATTACATTTTTGTCCTTCGGTCTTGGGACCAGTGTCCATGTGTCATCCTTCTTGATTTGATCAATCTCTTCTGTCATAGCATTTATCCAATCTTCACTGTTAAATGCCTCTTTCACTATTCTCGGTTCAAATTCAGATACCAAACATGTGTTTTGTCTTAGTTTGTTCCTCGTCATCACTAGATCATCCTTATCTCCTATAATCTGATTTGGTGCATGGTGCCTTCTGACATACTTGGCTAATACAGGCTCGGTAGGCTCTGTATGATCTTCTTCTTCACTCGGCAACTAGATATTTTCTTCATTTTCTTCAACAGTTATCTCGGTAGGACTTCTCGGTTGCACATAGAAAAATTCATCATAGTCTTCCGATTCTTTGGAATTTCCTTCATCATTTCTTTCTGCAAATTCATCAATTTTCACATTTGCACTTTCTACTATTTTGTTAGATGATTTGATTAGACATTTAAATGCTTTGCTTCTAGAAGAATATCCTAGAAATGTTCCTTCTTCACTTTTTTGATCAAACTTGCCATTTCTATCATCTTTATGAACATAGCATTTACTTCCAAAGATCTTAAAATAACTTACATTAGGTTTCTTGCCATACCAGATTTCATAAGGTGTCTTCAAAGTACCTTTCTTCAATTGAACTCAGTTCAAGGTGTAAACAGTTGTGCTTATTGCTTCTCTCCATAATGTTTGTGGAACCTTCTTCTCAATCATTAGTGTTCTAGCACAATCCATAATAGATCTATTTCTTCTTTCAGCTAGTCCATTCTATTGTGGAGTCCTTGGTGCAGAGACTTGTCTTTTAATACCATGATCATTGCAAAATAGGTTGAACTCATCAAATGTAAACTCTCCTCCTCTATTTGATCTAAGACATTTCAGTTGTCTTCTTGTTTCATTTTCAACTCTTGCCTTGTACCATTTAAACATTTGAAAAGCTTCTAATTTTTCTTTTAAAAACATTACTGACATCATCCTTGAATAATCATCCACAGATAATATGAAATACTTATCACCATAATAACTTTGAACTTTCATAGGACCACAAAGATCAGTGTGCACAATATCTAAAATTCCCTTAGAAGTGTAGGACTTACTTGTAAAGCTATATCTTGTCATCTTATCCATCTGGCATCCTCGGCACATAGCATTCTCAGGTTTTTTAAGACTCGGTAGATCTCTTACTCGATATTTCTTACTTATTTTGATCAGATTATCAAAATTAACATGACAAAACCTTTTATGCCATAACCAAGTATTATCAATCTTTGCATGCAAACACTTATTGTGAGTTGAGTCAAGGTGAAATGTATTACCTTTTGTTTGTGTCCCAGTAGCAGCTAACTTTCCATTCTTGTCATGAACTTTGACAATTCCTTTCTGAAATTCTATTTGGTAACCTGTGTTGTTTAGTTGTGCTACACTCAACAAATTATATTTCAAACCTTCAACCCAATAAACATCATTGCATCTTGCATTATCTAGAAGTGTTATGGATCCTTTACCTCTTTCCGGACATGGTGTGTCATTACCAAATCTAACATAGCCTCCATCATAATCTTCTAACATAACAAACTTGTGTTTATCTCCTGTCATATGATGTGAGCATCCACTATCTATAATCCAAGAATCATTAGTGCTTATGTGAGATATTAGGGATTTTTCTTCATACCTTTCTTCATTTGATCCATCCTTGATAGCCACATAAACAACTTGCTCTGTATTACTCTCATCTGATTTATCATCATCAAATTCCTCATCAGCAATTAAGCATGTCTTTCTATCTCTTCTTCTGAAGTCTCGGTGTCCTCTGTAATGGTTATCTTTCTGTCTGTCATCTCGGTAATCTCTCTTTTCAATGAAATCTTTGTCGGGACAGTTAGAAGCCATATGTCCAATCTTATCACAATTGAAACATTTCAAAGGTAGTTTTCCTTTATACTTACCTTTGCCTCTCGGTAACCTTTTGGCCAATAGTGCTTCAAAATCTTCTTGCTTTCTGATTTCTTCATACAGTTTGTGTACCTCCTCCATGTTTTTCCAAAATCTTTCACTTTCTCCACTGTGATCTCCTTCAGAGTACTTATACTTTCTTTCATTATAATCATTAGATTCATTCATATGAAAAGAACTAAACGCAAATTCAACTTTATTTACCGATGACCCACTATTATCAAAATTACTTAACTCAAATGCATGTAGCTTACCAGTAGTAGTATCCAAGGAAACTAGCATATTAGGCACAGACCTCAATTCATTGATTGCAGAGACTTGGATTGCATAGGCAGGTAGAAGGATTCTTAACAACTTACTTGTCACATCCTTTTCTTCAATATTTCCTCCTGCTTCTTTGATTTGATTTACAATCTCCTTTAGTCTTGTATTATACTGGGTTATGTTTTCACCTTCATTCATCCTCATAGATTCAAGTTGTCCTCTTAGACTATCAACTTTTGCCCTTTGAACATGTTCTTCTCCTCCATATACAGATATGAGCTTAGTCCACATTGCCTTTGCATCATTGCAGCCTTCTAGATCATTAAACTCATAATCAGTCAATGCAGATGTTATTTCAATCATTGCTTGAATATGTTCTTGCTTCACCTTTATCTCTTCCATAGTCAATGGATAGGTGCTCGGTGCAACAAAATCATTCTCCAGATAGTATATAGCATATTCTCCAACTTCTAATAGATGTAGCTTCATCCTTTTCTACCATGTAGAGAAACTTAACTTATTCAACTTAGGTGCATCCCTCTTATACATCTTTGGATATTTAACTCAAGTGCCTTTAAACTTTTCTTTCAGAGTCCAAGCTCTGATACCAATTGATAGTTCTGATACTTAATATAAGTATAGCTCCAATAGCCAACAAGATGAGAGGGGGGGGGGGGGGTGAATCATACAAACTTAATCATCCATAAAAACATTAGATTCAACCTCGATAACATATGTATCAGTCATATAACCAAAAACAATCAAACATGCAAACTCAAAAGCATATGAATAATATAAACCTCATAACACTAGATTTAACGTGGAAACCCAAATAGGGAAAAACCACTATGGGATTTCAGACCCACTAAGAAATATACTCTTCTAGAGTATGCTCGGTTAAAAGAAAATCCTGTTAAAGATTACAAACACATTGCTAGATGTGACCCGGTTAAGGGATTTCCCTCAGATCTGTTAGGATCTTCACTTTGTTAGAAGTGACCTTGTTAAAGGATTTCAAACACTCAATCAGAATGTCACCTTCTTAGAGGATTTACATATAAGACTATTAAGTCCACTCGGTTAAGAGATTTCCTATCACTTTCACAAAATAACAGTAATACAATCTATCAGCAACTTCACATCTAAAATGCTAAAGCAGATTCCTACTTGTTCAATAGAATCTAGACATAGAACTAATCTTGTCTATCTGTTAGGCATCAATACTCCGTTATTCTAACAGGTCTTCAAGATTCTATGCTCGGTTATCACTATGTAGCATCCCTGTGCATACACTTGCCCACATACATTGTTTATCAACAGTTTCCTATTTATAAACAATCTTCTAACCGCTTAATCTCATTAATCACATTTCCCATGATCAATCATAGCCATCAGATCTTCAATCTTGTCCAAGTTCATTGTATCTTTCGATCTGAAAACATTTTACCCCGCCTTGGAACTTGTGTTAGGGTAATGCGGTTCAATCTGAGCTATAGATCTTCCTGCCGACTTTCCATTGCCTTAGATTCACTTAACAAACTTCTTCCACGGCTTGCCAATCATTGATCCACTCCAGCTCATCAACTTCTTTCATTAAATATCACATGTAAACATTTAATGCATTTTGTTATAGCTTGGTTACAACTCGGTGAATACTAAACTTCACTCGGTAGACATTCTATCTTCATTAACCGACTTCGATAACCTTAGAGTTTACCAACTAGGTTCCTTAGGGTTTACCAACTAGGTTCTTTGCTTGATAACATAGTATAGTATTAACCTTTACATTTTAAAACATATGTATGATGTTAAAACAATCTAAAACATCAAGATCTCATCATTGTCTAACTCGGTAGTAGTTGCCCATTGAATATATTATCCCCTTATTCATCATATTCTTTCCTGTGTCTTTACCGACTTTTTTATAATCTTCATATCATACTTCTCAAGATATGGCAACATCATACTGAATTACAAAATCAATTTCTTGACATCAATGACAAAATAATAATATCAAGATAGTAAAACATCTTTAATCAGTTATGTCCATAATCATCAAATACCTTCTCAATATCCTTATTGAAATGTCAACAATCTCTCATGGTCTGTTATAATGTAATATTGGCAACACCTTGTCTACTTCTTCCTTCTTCCTTTTCTCTACTTCTTTCTTATGTTCTTGTTCCTTGTCTTCCTCTTCTTTCTTTTTCCTCTCTGCTTCTTTCCTCTTCTCCTCTTCTTTCTCTTCCTCTTCCTTCTTCTTCTTCTTCTCTTCCTCTTCCTTCTTCTTTTCTCTTTTTCTCATCTTCATCCCTCTTCTTCTTCTCTTCCTGTTCCTTAGCCGCTTCCTGTGTGTCCTTGGCTTGCTCACTACCCTATTTGGCTTGTTGCCTCTATTCTGTTCCCTCAAAAGGTATGTCATGACTGACATCTTCTATGTCCAGGGCATCGACATCAATAGTGTCAATTGGTTCTTCAACCAGGTTTCCTTCTTCATCAAAGACTTCATCCAGTTTGGATATGACCGGTTCTTTTTTTGCATGCCAGTTGACCATTCATTCTTTGTGAGCTTGAATAACATGATTCATATACTGATGAGTATCTTTTTCAACATCATCAACTCTTCCCTCCAACAGCCAGAGTCTTCTTCTCCTTGTGAAGAAGAGTCCTTTATTTTGATCCAAGACATCAAATAATTCTAAATTTGAGAGGTCGGGAAAGTACTGTGCAAAGAATTTCTCCCTAATCTCCTATTCTTTTTCAATGGCAATGCACCATTTATTATCTAATGCTTTAAATAAAGAATCCGGTGTCTGAGATTTAATCTCTAATAGCAACCGGTCATTTTTACACAAATAAATAATGATTTCCTGTAATACTTCTTCCTTCTCCTCATCACTAAAATCATCATAATAATCTACTAAATCATGAAGTAATTTTCTCCTAATATTCTTAACTGTCCTTTGAAAATGTGTCAAAGGTTTGTATGAGGAGATATCAATATTTACCGGTGCAGATGTTGCCAATTCATTCTTCTTCATTTTCTTTGTCTGTCTGCCCTTCTTTGGCTTTTCATCAGACTTGGTCTCTTCAGAGTCCGGTTCATTTGCCTTAGTCTTCCTTTTTCTTTCAAAGACTTTTGCCAGTTTCACTTCCAGTTTCTTCTTTGCAGGTGACCGCTTGGTCACTCTTGGAGTTGCAATGGTAGTCGGTGTCAATGTTGTAGGTGCTACCTTGGCTTTCTTTGCTGCCGGTTCTTTTCCTTTCTTAACAGATAGTTCTTCAATCGGTGCAATCCTCTCCAAGTAGGTTCCGGTCCTCTTAGCCTTAGGATCAAGAGGCGAGTCAATAAGGGTTGAGGCATACCCTTCCAGCATACCATACATAACCTCATAGCCCATTGGCTCCACTTCCTCCATTCTAGGCTCAACAGCCTCCATTAAGCATTTGTCCACCTGAATGGTGAAACAGATGTCATCTTCATATTTTTTAACAATATCACCTGAGATACTTACCCTATGACTCATCTTCCTTCTGAACTCATCAAAATATTTGTTCAGCACTTCAGGGTAACCGGTTCGAATGGCTTGTATGCTTTCCTTGATCTGCTTAGTTACCAGTTGGTCAGGAGACCACTAGACATCTCCTACTCCAAGAAAGTAGCCCTGGAAATAGAAAAACAACCCAACCAATAGTTGTCCGAATTTGAATCTCAATGCATTATCCTGTTTAATCGACTTCAGATTAGATAGGAGTTGCCTCTACATACCGGTGCATAGGTCAAATGATGCATCTTCTTTAATCATCCGGTAAGTGGCATTTACCGCTGGAATAGATACAGAATTAATCCTGCTGGCTGAGAATGTTCTGTAGCCTATCACCATGCAGGTGTATTTCACCAGATCATCCTTGATAGGATTAACTATCATACCCCGTGAGTCACTTGTTGAACCAGTGAGCTTGGCCATTTCAGTTTTGCTTTCCGTTCTTAGAGCTGGCAATTCCCCTGTGTTGCAAAAACCAATGACTACATGAATTACCTATGGCGTGATATCATGCATCCTTTCTAGGTACATTTTGTCACCATGGACTCTATTCAAAATGATCCTGATATGATCCACCGTAAAATCTTCTAGAAAATATACTGCATTATGGAGTTTCTTCTTCTCTAGGATACTAAACTCCAGTTTGATCTTCTTGTCCTTGCCGCAAAATAAACCTAACTGGGTGTGAATAGCTAAAGACCCTAGGTCTTCTATTTTGCTATCAATATAATCTAAAATTCCCTCTTCAACTATGACTCTGGCCAAAACTTGTGATAAGGCATTATATTTGGACTTCCCTTAGATAAAACTTTCTAACTCAATGGATGTACTAAAACTGGTATGAGATGTGGAAGCCATTGTTGAGTTATTTCAAGAACACAAAAAATACCTTTACAATGCGAATTTAGGGCTTCCTGATTCTGCTTCACTTCACTCTCCATCGGTTGCCAAATCACCGCTTTGTGTTCTCCATGACCGCTTGCAAACTAGATTTGAATCTCCTTCAAGATTTATCAATTTCTTGAAATCTTAGCTCAAATCACCTTTTCTTCGCTTTGCACTTTGAAAAAATTTCTTTGCTCAAAAATAGATAGTGAGAAATGATTTGAAATATGCTTTTATACATGTCTCTCACCTACCACCATTAATGCTTCTCTATTAGGGCGTAAACCCTAATTTTGCCTTTTTACCATTTCCAGTCTTCTACCAAGTGACAAGTATCACATACCGGTTAAGGTCTTTTACCGGTGTAACTGGGGGTTTGAAGACATTTCGCCATTTGCTCCCCCTAAGCCTCTTTGGAGCTTAGTTTTTCGGTTCTGATATTTCCACACTAGGTGCAGAAACTGGTTCCTCTTCCAACATTGTTGTTATCTTCCTCTAGGTTTTGTTCATGTTTGCTTGAACTTTTTCAACATCATCTTCTCCTTTTTGAGTGACCGATATATCATCAGATACACTCTTTCTACTTCTGTAGAATCTTGCAATGTGACCTGGTTTGTTGCAGTGATAGCAAACCAATCTAGGTGCTCTCCAGGGTCCATTGTTCATGTTTCCATTTTTCCTTCTGTATGTAGCCGTAGTGTGTCCATGTCCATGACAAATCCAATAGTTTTCTCTCCATCCAGTTGCCGGTTGATAACCATTGTTGCCTGACTGATAATTGTAGGCATTGAACCGGTTAGGGTTCTGGTTTACAAAAGATTTCGGACCAGCTCCTTGGGTCCTCTAAAGATATTTTCCGGTATTGTTCATGGCATACCTACATTCAGATGCTCTATGCCCAAACTTGTTGCATGCATAACAATGACCATTGAACTTATTGGATCTAGGTACATTGTTGATAAAATATGAAAAATTATTGTAGGCTTTGCTCCTAGATACATTGGCAGTGTGTCCTTCTTTAAGATAGTTAAAGCAAACAGGTTTGAATTTTTTCTTACCTTTTCCTTTGAATTTCGGTTGCTTCTTTGATGCTTCAGCATTTGTTCCTAAGGATTCTCCTTCCTCATGTCCAGAGAAACCAATTCCATTGGTATTCTTTACCGGTCTAGATGACTCAAGCTTTTGCTCTAGCTTAATAGTACTTTTGCTAAACTTAGAAAGTATTTCCTTTGACTTAGAGAGTTCTTTGGAAATAGCAGTATTTGTCTCCATTAGGATTCCATTTTTAGAGATGGCTATGTTCAGTTCTCCTTGCATGTCTTCCTTTTCCATTCTTCTCTCATGAAGGTGAGTAGTCAGTGCACTAATCTCTTGTTTCAACTTCGAGATCTCATGATCGCTGCCCTTTACCAGATCTTCAGCTTTCCTCTGGTTCTCAAGCTCTTGACTAAACCGGATAGTCAGTCCTTCCAACTCCTTTCTCAGATTGGAGTTTGAATCATTCAGCTTATTTACTTCTGCAATCATGGCTTCCATATTTTCTTCATCTTGAGAACTACTTTTAGATAGCTCCCTCAGCTTCTCTGCATGTTCTCTCCTTTTTGCTTGAGATGCCTTGTATTTGACCATAAGATCATCATAGGCTTGCTCAGACTGAGTGAGCCATTGAGTAAGTTTCCTCAAGGTGTATTCCCCCATATCTCCTTCCAAGTGATTAAACTTATAGAAAGGTTGGCTCTGATATCAATTGATGAATACTAAGAGTTGGGGGTGAATTAGTATGCCAAAAATCTTTGTATTTAAACACTTCAACAGTCTGAAGATAAACCGGTAAAACAGTCTAACAGATAGACCGGTTATCACACATGCAAACCAAAAAGCGAATAAAGCATTCACCCACAAAAGCAATACAACCATAACACAAGATATTTGATGTGGAAACCCAACTGGGAAAAACCACGGTGAGATGGAACTCACAAGTCACTATCTGCATAATAGAAACCAAACCGGTTAAGGTCTTACAATGTTCTTCACCAGAACAGATCTTGTTAGGAATCTCAATCTCTGTTAGGAGATAAGTCCAATTAAAGACTACCTTGTTAGAGGATTTTAGATTCACAGAAGTGAACCACCTTGTTAGAGGATTTTACAAAAGGCTTTTGGGCCTACCCGGTTAAGGGCTACAGACTTGTCAAAGATGTGAGTAATCAACAAGTGTTTGATCTATCTAATAGCACAAACTGCTTGGTTAGATCCAGTATAGCTCACTACTAATGCTTTTCAGCATTACTTCAGTCTTCTCTATCTCTCTCTATTACAACTTGATCTTCTCAAATAAGATCACTCTTACATCAACTCAACAACCTAAAACCCTAGACATGATGTCCTTTTAAAGGAATCTGATTTCATGTCGGTCCAATAGGATTACATTACAATTTCCTATGTTCAATGAATCTAGACATACTCAGTAACATGACACAAAAAGCACCGTCAGTGTGTCGGCACCGTCAATCAATCGGTGGATTGGTAACTCATCACAAAATGTCGGTTGGTAACTCATCACAGAGTATTACCGGTTCATACAAAATACCGGTTGCTGGTTTGACAAAAATGAAGACTAGTAAGAATGTGTTATGCCACTTTGCTCCCTTGTACCGCTTGAGATCTATGAGCCACTTGGGGTCGACATGCCGCTTCAGACTGGGAAACACATTCTGCAAAATCACTAATAGTCTAAAGACTAGAATACAACATACCGGTTGGAACAAATACCGGTTGAGCTCTAGCTCATACACATAAAGAGGATCTTAATATAAGTGTGTGTCCATCAATGACAATCACAACATAAACATCAAAAATGCCAACACTATGTTCTATCCGACTCCTCCATAATGCTCAATTACAATGATTTATATGATCTAAGTGTATACACATAAAAATGGCTATGAGCAATTAAATAAATATTTTATATTTATTTAATGATTTTTCTTCTATTAAATAGTTAATTTGAAAAGATTAATTAATTTAATTTATTTCGTGTCTTTGTATTAATTAATTTAATTGAAATATTTTATTAATTAATTCATCTATCCTATTTCTCTAATTAATTAAATATCTAATATTTAATTATCCTTTTAACCAAGTTAATTAAATATCTAATATTTAATTATCTCCTCCAATCAATTAAATATCCAATATTTAATAGTTATTCTCCTATCCTATAATCTCTAATATTAAATTATTTCTTAAATTATTTAATCTTTCTTTTCCAACTCACCTTCCATCTCCACTTCATCTTCCCTTTGCCAACTCATCAAACATGTGGCTAAAGAAATTAATATTTCTTAAATATTAATTCATCATTTATCTCTAGCTTCCAAACTTAATGAATATTGTGTACGTACACATATTTCATAACCATCTCCTATATTCTCTCCAACACCCCCTACATCTTAGGAAGGACTTGAGTCCACTTGTCCTATCATGCCTAAATCTTCTTCAACCACCCCTAGATTCCCTCAGTCAGCAACCCAGTCAAAGTGAGATGAGTGACACTTGTCTTCTCCTTCCCCCTTTCTCTCAACCTTCACCTTTGCTCACAGCCATCAAAATATGTAGATCTGATCACGACTGTTGATCTGAGCCACATAATCTCATCCTCTCAAGGTCTATAAAATCAAGAGCTTTAGTTGAGAGAGAGTTGGACTTCAAGAATCTTCAAGTTAGACTTCAAGAGACTTCAAGTGCATTTTGCAAGCTAATCATATGCATCTGTGAGTTTCAATCTTGAAGCAAATAGCAATTATCATATAGCATAATCATGTAGTATTTGCATATCATAGTATCAGTTAACTACAAGTTATCAGTCCATTCTTCATATGCCATCTTGGAAGCCATCAGTGCATTGTTTGAGGGCACACCATCTACAACTAGAAACAGTGGAGTTAGGACACAATGAGACATAAACCATTAAGGTAATATTAGTATTTTATTTCATATGTACTTCATGTAGTTTCATTGGTTGAGTTTGGATTTTTTGTAGTATTTCCATTTGTATTTTGTGAAACTAACTTATTGCAGGTAGCATTCTAAGGATGAAATTCAAGTCGACACATTTTGGCTTCCACCATGGGGCTCATGGACCTTGCATATACCTTTAAAAATCTTGCAAAAAGTAAAATTAACGCATTTATAATATAGATTCATGCATGTGTGAATTCTGACAGCGCTTTTGTTCCACAGGTTAGCGCATTTTTATTCTAGGTTAGTGCATTTGCACCATAGGTTAGTGCATAAGCATTTTAAGTTAGTGTTGTTGTCTTAAAGTCTGTGCATTTGCATCACAGGTTTGCACATTTGTGTCCTAGGTCAGCACATTTGTCAAAGAAATCACGCTTTTGTTTCCACGGAACAACACTTTTGCAGTCTAGGTTAGCGCTTTTGACCTACAGGTTAGCACTTTTGAGCAAGAAGATAGTGCATATGATAGATTAGTGCTTTTGTTTACAAACTAACAAAAAATTCTTGCAGGTTCGAATGTCCAAGAAATCAGATTTTTCAGACTACTAACATGCATGTGTAGGATGGTATTTAAGGCAAATTTTATGCATTTCATCATATAGTTAATTAAAAGCCTTATTTTGGGAAGTAACATATCATTTATTGTTCATTTAGTTTAACTAAGAGGAAGAATTGATAGCATGCAACTTGCATTTTTAGTAACTTCTCTAAAATAGTTGCACATAGACTCTTAAAAAAGGCTAAAATAAATACGATGTTTGTTGGAGCAACATCTCCAAATAGGACTTAGCCAACAATTGCTTTGAAAAGGTTAAAAAGAACACTTATATTCTATGTATCGAAAGTGATAGGTATATGCTCTCCCCTTAATTGGGTGACCAAAAAGCCAAACCCACTCTTTTATGCTTTCTTTGCTTTCAAGCAATTAAATCCTTTAAAGGGCTTGTCTTCCTGAGCTTCCTTGAGGGGGCCAATGAGAGGGGAATGACCTAAAGTGGAAACAGGCTAATACCAAGTCCTTCGAATCTACTATAAATAAATCGTGTTTGTGATGAAAGTCCCAAACAACATGTGCTGATAAGTTCATACCAACACTATGTTTCCCCATAAACCCTATGGAGCATAACCTCTATAGGATGAGAACCTTCTGTATTTATAGAGCCAAAAGTGTTGCATGTATGGCCACATGACCGGAAGCCTTTACTAAAAACCACTTGTACTAGTTGCCAAAATCCTTCTAGTTGTTGGCGCAAGAGGTCAGACCTCTGAAACAGCTCACACACATACGCTTCCTAGTAAAGATATAAAGTTTGCCACAAGGAGTTTTCATGGAAACTGGTGATTGGCTCCCCCAAAGAAGTGAGTGTCGAGGGTGGAGCCTGTGGGGTCAAGCATCTAAATATCCACTTTGAATAGCGTAGCCTTGGGGGAAACCCCATGTGAGATTCAACAACTATTGTCTCAGCCTACCATTAGATTTGTACTTGCTTGTGCATTTTGTTTATTAGACATTGTGTCTTCTATGTTTGTTACATGTTCCAAATGGTCAAAAATTGAAGAAAATTATCATCTAATCCAACAAATTGTAGAAACATTTGATCAAAAGAGTAATATAAAATCTTTCCAACACTTGAAACACTAGATCAAAACCAAAGTGTCAAAAATTCAGTATAAAAATTATTCTTGAAGTGGGTTTGTCTCTATACCATCATATACTGTCAAACTAGCTCAAACAACTAGGTCACTATTCCTACAGGTTATTCCCAAGAAGTTCTATAAGCATCAACATTTAACAAGATATTGATTCAAACATCTTAAGTGTAAAAAAATCAACATCATTATCAAGTTTCTCATTAGGATAATCAAATCCTCTATCACGAAGCTTGATCAATCTATACTAGGTTCATATTCTTGGATTTATCTTTCCTATTTTGAACCTAGGTTATATCAAAACCAGAATTGCATTAACATTGGAATCAAACAAACTTGTAAATTGTCAAATGCTTATATGACTTTTGAGTATCACCTTAAGAAAAGAAGACCCTATTATAAAGCTACTCAGAAAAGGATAAGATTCTTGTATATCAATCACAAGATCTTATTGAAACATGGGACATTCCTACATCATTTTCATCACTACTTACATGGCTGTAGTACAGAATTTGACGGTGAAATTTTGCAAAGACGTGCTTTTCAACAAAGAGACGCTTTATCCCAATGAACAAATAATAATGGTAAAATCAACAAGGCATATCTTCCTAAACCAATAATCACCTATTGACGTTGTCCTTTGGAAGTTTCAATAACTTTGAAATAATCACATGCCAGTTTGGACTAGAGCTCAACATGAACAACTTAGAAAACAACAACAAATGGAGGAAGAAGATAATCCTATATTCCAAACTTTTGAATTTACCGTTGTTGATGTAGAAGCAATCAATAGCACCATGAGAGACCTTGAGCAAGACTTCAAATTTGATAGGCTAATGGAAAAAGTGTTGGCAAAAAAAAAAGAAAAATATCTCTTGATGTTGGCAAAATCTAGAGCTAAACTACCACAAGACTTTAACATAGAAAGCTTGAAACAAGATGCGGAGGCAAGTAACACCCAAAACATAGATGAGCCAAATAACAAAGATGTGAACAAAGAAAGCAATGAAGAAACAAGGAAAGAAAGGGATGACAAAAGAAAAGAACGTAGTGATAAGAGAATTCACGAAGAAACAAGGAGAAACTATGTAGATAATCCATTGTCAAACCTTACTCAACAAATACAAACTCTACAACTACAAATACAAGACATACAAAATGGGACAAGCTCCAAGAAGTATTCATTAGAAGATATATGCCCATATCCTTTTGATAAAAATTTGAATATGATACCATTTCCGCAACATTGCGAGATTCCTAAATATGACAAATATGATGGAAAATTTGATCCTCAAGATCACATTAGGGAATTTTGTACTATGAGCATGGAATTTGCTCACGATGAAACTTACCTTATGCGTCTTTTTCCTAAGAGTCCAAATGGGCAATCAATGGAGTGGTTTTCAAGATTACCATCTAGAATCAAATCTTTTGAACAACTTGTGAATAGGTTTATTTCACAATACTCCTACAATATAAGGAATGAAATAACAATGCTGGATCTCTGCAATGTTAAACAAAAGAATGGTGAATCTTTATGATCTTCTTGCAATGATGGAAATGCATGTTTAATAGGTATCCCCGAGATGTACCTAATCATGAAAAAATGGACATATTCATTGATAATCTTATCAGTGAAATGAGTTGTCAACTAAGGATGCAATTTCCTCCCTCTTTTGCCAAAATGATCGAGAATGGTCTGAAAATAGAGAATTTAATGGTAAAGAAAGGAGAACTAAAACTTCACAATAATTCATACAACAACAACAACAACAATGACAAACCCAAGTTCTGGTCAAAGAATAAGAATGTCAGCAATGAAGGGAATGACAATAATAGTACTACAAAAAAACAACAACCAATTTTTAATCTATCAAGTCAAATCCCAAGCAATAACAATCCAGAAAATAATAAAGCCAAGTCATTTTTCTCCAATCCTCGAAGGAAATTCACAAACATTGGAGAATCTTCAGAATCAGCTCTAAAAACTCTGCTTGCCAACAAATTGATTGTTTTACCAGAAGCAAGAAGTTATGAACCACCGGTCAAGCCCAATTGGTGGAATGACAATCATTTTTGCAATTATCATCGGAATAAAGGACACCTAACAAATGATTGTTAGAGATTGAAACACCTTATTCAAGATCTAATAGATAATAGCACCATCACATTGGATAGCCATAAGACAAATGAATCACACCTAGCTTTCAAAACTCCACTTCCAAATTATGACAAAGGTGAATCATCACAATTAAAAGATGACAAGGGGGAAACCAAAATGAATTACACTTATACATATGATGATGTGGTAAATGTGATCATTGTTAAAGATAATACACCTTCAAAACCAATCAATGTTATCACTAGAAGCAAAGCAAAGGTTACCTTTCCAAGTATAGCAAAAGACCCAACATCCACTTCACAACAATACAATTTAGTAGAGGAATTACAAAGAATACCTACTCAAATATCAATTCTGGAACTTCTCAAAGTTTCACCTATGCATAAGGAAATTTTGGAGAAATCTTTAGTGGAAATAATAGTTTCAAAAGACTTGGATGTAGATCAGTTCCAAAACATGGTAGGACACCCTGTAGCTCCTCATTGCTTATCATTTTTTGAAAATGATGACCAATCCTTACAACATCCTCACAATGCTCCCTTACATGTTGAAGTCTCCATTAATAAAACTCGTGTCAAACGTGTGCTTATAGATGGAGGATTTGGCTTAAATATTTGTGTATTAAGTTTGATAAAATGTTTGGGATATTCAAAAAATGCAGTGGACACGAAAAAGAAAATAACCATCAAGGCTTATGATGAAGTAGAACGTTATTCTAAAGGAAAAGGTCTACTACCAATAAGAATAGGACCTGTGGAAAGGGATACATTGTGTCAGGTTTTAGATTTGAACCTCTCTTACAACATTCTTCTAGGATGACCATGGATTCATAAGATGCAAGCAGTTCCTTCTACATATCATCAATGTGTAAAATTTCCTCATGAAGGAAAAGAGATCACTATAATTGTAGATTCCAGTCAATATTGCAATAATTTGAAGCTAACACAAGATACAAGAGTTCCACATAATAGAGAATCAGTATATCTTACCAAATAAATTCAAACAAAGTTATGAGAAACGTTTGAAGAAAAGCTCAAGTTAAATGATGAAGGAATGGGAAAGTCTTCTTTGAATATTTTTCCACTTTCCCCTAAGTCATATGGAAAGCCTACAGATATTCAATCAAAGACATCAAAAAAATCAAAACATATATTTAAAGGGACATTTGTTAGTGTTGGAACTCTTGAAGAGGAAAATGAAGACAAAGACATTCTTGGTTGGTTGTACAAGGATGAAGATAAAACTATAGCAACAACAACAAAAGTCAATATTCCCATAAAACAATATGGCAAAGGATATGAAATCATGCAAAAAATGGGATATAAAGGAAAAGGACCAATTGGTAAGCAACATCAAGGTATTTCAGAACCTATTTGTCCACACTCACAATCCATAGAAGATAAATCTGGGTTGGGATATCTAAAATCCAATCAAAGGTGACATAATCATCAACAACACAAATGGAAGAAGAAATCAGTTTCTAAAGAAGAAAGTTGGCAATAAAAGCTACATCAAGCGGCCGAAACAGTAATCAATAAACAAAAGAAGCAAGAAGATCATGAAAAGAAAGAAGAGGAGATTACCATCAAAGGTAAAGAGAAATCTTGTCAACAAGTTCTAGAAATACAAACAAATGCAAAATCTGAACAAGATATTCTGGAAGCAGTAAAAATAGAGATGACAAAAATCAGGGAACTTTTTGTGCCAGACAACATTCCTGTATGGTATAGTGGAGTAGTCCTGGATCATGATTCACGAATAGATTCAAATGAGTATGAATGGGGTCCAGATGTCTTATCTACCACATCAAGTAAGGAACACAATGAAGACCAGCCAGCTATCACAAAAGAAGATTTGTCTATTGCAAAACAAAAGATGAAGTTAGAAACAAGACAAGAACAACTCAGAATTCAGAGAAAAGAGGCATATGCAAAAAGGAAAGGAAATGATAAAGACAAAGAAGTAATGCCACAAGAAATACAAATAAGGATAGATCAAGCATCTGAAAATACAAGATTTTCATCAAAAGAGGAACAAGATATATCCAGCTATGGCAGAACCATAGAAGAATTAAGAGATAGTCAACTTGGATTGACTATTAGTCCAGAAGAAGTTGAGTTTAAAAGGAGACAAAATCTAGCAAAATAATCCTCTTTATCATGTATACAAGTATGTCATCTCCAAAATGCAAATGAGGTCAGTCAAGAAGGAATCTGCAGTATTAAAGACGTGTGTATTGATATAATCCATTCATTTAAGGGACAAACATCAATTGAAGAACCACTTGAGTGTGAACTACAAAATGCTAATATTGATTTTGTTAGAACTAATTGGGAGATGCTTGAGAAAGACAATTCTCAAAAACATTTAATCTATGACAGTACCTATTCTATGCCAAGTTATGATCATTATGTCATGAACGTTGAAACACCTAATGATAATAGTGATTATGATTTACCCCTTCTTCATCCTGAACTAATTGATTGGGATAATTTAGATAGCCCCAAACTGAATGTCTTTTCCAATGATCATGACTTAGTCGTGTACCTTAACGTTGTTGAACCCATCCCACCTAAGATATCTTCCATTGCAAAATCAAGTGATGTTTCTCATAGTCAAGAGAATGCTAAAATTTCCAGTCACAAAAGCGAAATAAAACAAGCAAAGAGACCTATTGTTGAAAACCATTTCATGGCAACATTAGATCAATCAAAAGAGAAAACAAAGGACGTATTTGACGGTGAAAACCTCCTTGAGGTGCCAAAAGATGGAAAGTTTAACATTCTTCCTACATATTTTTAAGAGAGATCTGCTATCCTAATAACCAACAGAAGTAGTCAACATTGGTATATCAAAGGATCCTAAAATACATCATTATGCTGCCCCATTATCAGAAAAAGAGAGGAATGAATACATGGAACTCTTTAAGAAAAGGCAAATAAATTTTGCTTGGTCATATGCAGATATGCCAAGACTTAATCTAGATCTTATCATGCATCATCTTAATGTGGATTTAAAAGAAAAACCAGTTAAGAAGAAGCTCAGAAAGATGCATCCACACATTGCTCTTCTTGTAAAAATTGAGCTGAAGAAACTATTAGAAGTGGGTTTTATAAGACCTGTTGCTTACCCAAAATGGGTTTCAAGTATTGTACTAGTATCAAAACCAGATAAAAGCATAAGGGTCTGTACAGATTTTAGAGATCTAAATAAAGCATGTCCAAAAGATGATTTCCCGCTACCAAACATTGATATCATAGTGGACTTATCAGCAGGACATGAGATGTTTTCATTAATGGATGGCTTCTTAGGATATAATCAAATAAGAATCCCACCTGAAGATCAAGAGAAGATAGTTTTCACTTGTGCATGGGGAACATATTGTTGGAATGTTATGCCATTTGGGCTTAAGAATGCAAGAGCGACTTACCAAAGGGCTATGACGACAATTTTCCATGAAATGATGCATACATTTATGGAAGACTATGTCGATGACATACTTGCAAAATCTCATACAAGACAAGAACATTTGAACATTTTAAGCAAGATTTTTTGCAGGCTGGAAAGATATCAATTGAGATTAAATCCAAAGAAATGTGCATTTGGGGTAACCTTTGGATAGCTCCTTGGGTACATTATATCAGCTCATGGAATTGAAGTAGATCCTGAAAAAGTCAAAGCTATCATGGAGATAGAGTCACCTAAGAACATAAGTCAACTGCGATCTTTACAAGGACGATTGCAATCAATCAGGAGATTTGTTTCTCAGTTAGCTGATAGATCCCTTCCCTTTACCCATCTTCTACATAAAAATATTCCATTCAAATGGGATCTAAAATGTGAATAAGATTTTTTGCAAATAAAAGAATATCTTATGAGTCCTCCAGTACTGATATCACCAACCAAAGGGAAACCATTATTGCTCTATATCTCAGCAACAAATGTATCATTAGGTGCTCTCCTAGCTCAACATGATGATGAAAGAAAAGAAAGAGCAATTTATTATATAAGTAGAACACTTGTTGGCTATGAATCAAATTATTCCTCAATCGAAAAGACATGTCTAGCAGTTGTATTTGCAACTCAAAAGCTACGAAATTATATGTTGATTCATTCTATAAAATTAATAGAAAAGACAGATCCTCTCAAATATTTGTTGAGCAAGTCAACATTAATAGGGAGGCTAGCCAAATAGGTTATGATACTAAGTGAATTTGACATAGAATATGTTGACCAGAAAACTATCAAGGGACAAGTTATCACTGATCAATTGGTTGATGCACCTTTACAAAATAACATTCCTTTGCACATCAAATTTTCTAGTGCAAATATCTTGACAGTAAGTACAAACTTTTGGGAATTGTACTTTGATGGTTCTTATACACAATATGGATCACGCAGGAATCTTTTTCATGACAGCTCAAGGACAAACAATTCTGAAAACATATAGACTGTGATGTCCATGCACCAATAATACTACAGAGTATGAAGCATTGGCTATAGGGCTTAAAATGGCCATTGAATGTAATATCAAAGAACTACATGTCTATGGCGATTCTCAACTTATCATCAACCAAGTAAAGGATGAATATCAAACAAACGATGATAAGCTTATGCCATACAAACAACTGGTAGAGAAATTTAAATAACACTTTAAAAAAATCACATTCACTTAGATTCCAAGAAATGAGAATAAAGCAGCACATGCAATGGATACAATAGCATCTCTCTTGCAAAATAAGGAGAATCAACAATGTTACGAATTTCTCGTGGAAGATATCTTAACCCCTACCATTCAATCCCAGCATACCTACCGAATTTTCCATATATCAGGGACCGACCAATCCTTATACGGTCAAACTTATCAGTATTTAAAAGAACATATCCTTCCTCTTGACTTATCTCATAATGAGAAAAGGAATTTTATCCGCCAGTCCTCTTGCTATACTATAATTTTTGATATCCTATATAGGCGTGGTCTAGATGGTACATTGTTAAGATGTCTTGAACAAGAAGAATCTAAAAAAGTTCTTGATGAAGTTCATGCAGGTATTTGTGGCACACACTCAAGTGGTTTAACATTGGCTAAGAAAATTATTTGTATGGGTTACTTTTGGCCTACTATGGAAAGAGATTCATTCACATATGCTAGAAAATGTAAACAATGTCAGATCCATGGGAATATCATTCATGCGCCAACACAAGAGTTATATCCTATGATAGGATCATGGCCATTTTCACAATGGGGCCTTGATTTGGTAGGAAAGGTTAATCCCTCATCTTCTAATGGACATAAGTTTATTTTGATTGCACTTGAATATTTTACTAAGTGGATTGAAGCGGTGCCTTTAACAGCAGTGACAGGAAAACAAATATCATCATTTATTTTGAATTATATAATCTGTCGCTATGGAGTTCCTAGGACCATTATCACTGATAATGGAAGGCCATTCAAAAATCAAGACGTCAAAGAGCTATGTGAACAGTTTCATATCCAACATAGGTTCTCTACTCCATATTATCCACAAGGTAATGGTCAAGATGAGGCATCAAAAAAAAAAATTTTGAAAATCTTGAAGAAAATAGTCAATGAAGCTGGAAAAGATTGGCACATTCAGCTAAATCCTGCTCTTTGGGCATACCAAACTAGCATCCACATTCCAATAGGGGCAACTCCATATTGTTTTTTTTATGGATCAGAAGCCATATTACCTATAGAAGTAGACATAAATTCTCTACGAGTATCCTTGTAAGGTCTTATACCAGAAGAACAATGAGTCTCTCGACTCTAGGAACTAGAACTAATTCAGGAATGTCGCCAAAATGCAACAAATCATTTAAAAGTATACCAACAAAGAATGGCAAGAAGCTATAACCATGGAGTCAAGCCATGTATTTTCTAGATTGGAGATATAGTTCTAAGAGAAAATCCAAGAAATTAGCAAGATCGGGAAAAGAAGGGAAAATTTGAACCAAATTGGCTAGGACCTTTTGTCATAGTAGAAGCATATGGATCAGGAGCATACGAGTTATCTACCCCTGAAGGTGATTAGTTTGATGAACCTATCAGTTCTATCCATCTCAATAAATTCTATGCTTGAGATATAAAGTCCTGAAAAAATCAACAAAAAGCATATAAAGTCCTGAAAAAATCAACAAAAAGCATATAAAGTCCTGAAAAAAATCAATAAAAAGTATATTAAATCCAAAAAAATGCAATAAATTTAGATGGTGAAAACCTGGTAAACAAACACTATCTAAAAAGTGAGTTCCTTCATCTATGAGATCACTTTGCACACCTATCCACTCCATCATATTGCATCTATCACTTCCATCATATCCTAGTTTATCCATTCCATCTTTTGCATCCATTTGCTTTGAACCATTTAGCAGAAATATACAACTTACCAATAGTTATCAATCTTTGACATACTTGTCACAGTCACTATCTTAGACTTTATCAAAATCAATCAATCTGCATTTGTATCCCACCATGGTTTGGATCTTGATCAATTCATATATCCATAATATTTTTTGTTTCCACTGGGGGCAAAAATCCTAATTCCTTTTGCTAAGGTGATCTTTTTAATCTTTAAAAATCCCAAAACATTCAAAAAAATTAGAAAAACCAAAACCACCTAGGATTTTGAAACAGATAACGAGCAACAAAGCAATGAAGATCAAGGCATTTCATCAATAACTGAATCATGAAACTCAAAAAATGAAGAATTGATCAGCAAGTAATAAAGGATTATCAAAGATCATTCATCAAGATGATTATATTAGTTAATGACCATAAGAACATGTGAATGACATACAAGATTCAATGTTTATATCTTGATTTTATTGATAATCATATACTCTATGCAAGTCAAGGATGTCCATGACTAGAGAAGCAATGATGGGGCATGATTATTTTCTTCAATTGTTGTTTGTGGTTTATCTCTTAATATGGTATGTACTTGTCTCAGAATATGATTGGCAAAAGATCAAGGAGGACGTTCCAAGCCATACATGAAAGGGGATAACCCTTGTCTATTCTACAAGCAATACTCAGGCCATCTTGATCCATTATATCAAGTTGCTTGTATTAACTTGCTATATCAAAATCCATGTAAGAAATACTCAGGTCATCTTGAATCATTATGCCAAGTTGCTAGTATTTTCTTATAACATTTTAAAGCTCAATGATTAAATCAAGCATTGTTACAAGATAACATATGAAGAATGGCAATACAGTTTTTAGTTAGATAATTTTGGATTAGCTCATTATTCATCTACATTATAAGAATTCATGGTTAGTTACATTATAAGCATTTTATTTCATTAACACATCAATGGTCATAAATAAAGATTGAGTATACTTGGACAAACAAAAACAATTTGCATTTAATCATTGTAAGTGCATTCATTTTCAGATTCATTTTAATCATCATCCATTTCATTTAGTTGTATATAAATCATTGCATTAATTTGCATTCAAATTTAGTGCATTTCATTCATCATGTAGTGTATCATCATTATTATTTGCATTATCATTCTATTAACGATCATTTAGTTGCATCTTTGCACTTAGATTTGTAAAAATTACATATAAATCAAAAACATTTCATGTAGATCATTTGCATCATCATAAGCATTAAAGAAATCATTCATTTGCATTTCCATATAGATCATTACATTTGTCTCATTTAAATATCATTTAAGTTAGTAATCATTTTTCATTTTGCATCCAAGATCATCAAAATCAAAAATCAACAAAAGCATTTATCATGGAATCATCATATAAAGCATCATCATCAAATAAAGTAACATGCCAAAAGATCATCATCCATCTAATCATTGCATCCATGTAATCAATGCATATAAATCATCATCATCATCATATAGAGTAACATGCATAATAAAGATCATCATCGTATAAAGCCCATGTCTGCATATAGAATCATCATAAAACAATAAAAGTCCAAGTATACAATGATATCAAATAAACAATACAAATGCTCCAAATCAAGTCATGGCTGTCCTATACCACTGCCACCTAACTCTGTCCGTCTCTATTGCTATGGGTGAGAAGATCCCCTAGATGCTTGTCTCCCATGATCACCACTCCTCTGAGGAGGTCCCATGACCCAGCCACTGCTAGTATCCATCAACATGGTGGTATGATAACTACCTTCTCTCTGGCTCTCTACAACTACCTCCTCATATCATCGTCGCCAGTGGGAAGTCTCCCTCCCAACCCAAACTAGTGCTCTAACAATGTCAGCCGAGAGAGTACCTGATCTAACCTATTGAATATGATCAAGAAGGCCCTAAGTATCTTGTTGTCTCCTAACATCTCTATCCCTCTCAGTCATAAGAGTCTGTACTTGTGCTCAAAGCTGATCAATTTGTGCTCTAAGACTATCAATGGTCTCCTGCTCTAGCACATCATGCTCTGGTGCATCCTGCTCTGGCATATCATGCATTGGTGCATCCTTATCTGACAAATCCTACTGTGGTGCATGAACCCCAATCCCCTCCTCACCACCAACCTGTCCAAATGTTCGAATCTCAATCCGAGTAACTCTCTGAATCCATCGTCAAATGAGGGGAACATGATCCTCTGGATCCTCATCATCTCCACCATGAGCTACAATAACCCTAGGGTCTGGCTGAATCTGAGGAAATGGATGAGCTAATATATACTGAGCATAATCTGCAGTAACCCTAGGATAACGAATGTGCAATCTCATATCATAAGCCACTCTCAGAGTAGCAAGAAACTCTGCATGAGCAATCTCAAATGACAAAGAAGGTCCCCAATCTCATCTATCTCTGTAACGCCAAGCATATATCGTCACACCAGTAGGCATAGGCTAAATGATACCAAACTATCTAAGAATGTGACTAATCAAATATCACTCAGAAATATAAGGAGTCTGACCAATAAGATATCTACTTTGCATGATAAATGGTAAGGTCTGTGCATCATCCATCCATGGCTCACAATCAACATATGGTCTCCAAGTAATGCTATCCAATGAATCAAGCACCCAACACCAATACTCCATCTTACCCAGCTTATGCTGAGTAAGGATACCTGCATAAAAATATACATATGGTTGTCTCTCTCCACGAACTCTATGATGGATAGGCCGAGTAATAGCAATGTGCTCCCAGCACCAGATCTACAATAAAGTGCATCCAGTAGACAAACTAGCACTCTCATCATACACCACCTCATGAAAATCATGATATAAATGTGCGAGCATGCAAACACCCCAAGCATATCGAGTATAATGTTGCATCATACTCAGGAGAATCCCACCCCATCCAATAGAAAAACCTTGCGATCACCTATCAGGACAAATAAATCCTCCAATCAAACTAGCAAGAATAACATGAAGAGTCTCGTAATACATCACCATATCCTGCCAGCGGATAACTCATCTACCAATACTATCATTAGCAAACATGGCTCTGCAAGCCTCTGTCCCAACATGATCCTCAAAATCATGCTACACTAACTCGCCAGTCACTGGGATGTGCAAAATCCTATAGACATCCTCAAGCGTCACACTAATCTCACCTGTGGGCAAGTGGAAAGTGTTATTATCACTGTGTCATCTCTCGGCTAGCCCAGTCAACAATCCTCTATTATGTGTAATCTTAGGCATATACAATAGATGGCGTAAACCATAGGTATCTATATGTCTAACCTCAGCCTATGTCAGCTTTGGCACTAAATGTCGTACTGTCGATAATTTCTCTCGACACTGGAGAACATCATGGTTCTCCTATTTATCAAGAGAAATCAATCAATCATCAAATCATTATCTATCTATCAAATCAAACTGAAGCAACCTACGCTATCGATCTATCAAATCAAATTGAAGCAACTTAAGCTATCAAATCATTTTAAAACCTATCAATCATGGTTTTCTATCAATCACTGAGTTCAATCAAAACTCTGCTAAGCTCTTGCATTAGAAACTAAATCGGTTTCTTAGAGCTACTCTATCAATTAATCAATCAATCAAATCAATCACGCCATCACTCAATCAGGTCCCTATTCATCATCAATGTGCATTAAACATGTTAAATCTAATCATCACAGTGATTTTTAGCCTTTGCACTTAACAAAAACATCAATTTTGAGCATTTGCGCTATCTTTTTGGGCAAATGAGCTAAATCTAAATGCAAATGCGCTATCTTTTTTAGCAAATGCGCTAACTCTAAAAGAATATGCGCTAAACTCAAGCATAAGCGCTAACTTTGGCTGCAAAAGCGTTAACAAATGAAACATTTGTGCTATCCCATGCATATGCGCTAACATACTTAACATATGCGCTAACAAAAACTAATATACTTAACATATGCACTAACATACTTAACATATGCGCTAACATACTAAACTAATGCATTTGTGCTATCTTTTTTAGCAAATGCACTAACTCTAAAAGCATATGTGTTAAACTCAAGCATAAGCGCTAACTTTGGCTACAAAAGCCCTAACAAATGAAACATTTGCGCTATCCCATGCATATTGGCTAACATACTTAACATATGCGCTAACAAAAAGATCATTTGTGCTAATCTATGCAAATGTGCTAACCCTAATTGCATATGCGCTAAAACAAATTGCAAATGCGCTAAATCAATGTCGAAAAAAATGAAAAAAAATCAAAAATTCAAAAATGTGCCTAAAACATGAAAAGTTGCACAACAAGTTGAAAACAAAGCTTGGGATAAGATACATACCGGATACCCATACTCGGCACGTCGCTGATATCGCCAAACACACTCAAATCGATGGTTCTCCGCATGAATCACCATTTCACCACCTCACCAAGAATATTTTCTTCACAAGTTGACAATGATAACAATGAAATAAAAATTCACCTTGGTTAATTTTATATTTATCTTTGGAAATGTAATTAATGCTATTCAATGGGAAAATTTAATTTATTTTTTACAAATGATTTTAATTGACTAAATTTTTTATCAAATGTCATGAGAATAATCGTTCAAACCAGAGTTTTCAACAATTTCACGATCAATCTCTTGAGTGGGCACACAATCAGGATTTTTATCTCTATCAAGTGCACTATCGAGACTTGATTTAATCTTTGAAACAATATTTTCTTGACATCATTTCAAAGAGGGGCAAAATGTATACACATAAAAATGACTATGAGCAATTAAATAAATATTTTATATTTATTTAACAATTTTTCTTCTATTAAATAGTTAATTTGAAAAGATTAATTTATTTAATTCATTTTGTGTCTTTGTATTAATTAATTTAATTGAAATATTTTATTAATTAATTCATTTATCATATTCCTCTAATTAAATAAATATCTAATATTTAATTATCCTTTTAACCAAGTTAATTAAATATCTAATATTTAATTATCTCCTCTAATCAATTAAATATCCAATATTTAATAGTTATTCTCATATCCTATAGTCTCAAATATTAAATAATTTCTTAAATTATTTAATCTTTCTTTTCCAACTCACCTTCCATCTCCACTTCATCTTCCCTTTGCCAACTCATCAAACATGTGGCTAAAGAAATTAATATTTCTTAAATATTAATTCATCATTTATCTCCAACTTCCGAACTTAATGAATATTGTGTACGTATACATATTTCATAACCATCTCCTATATTCTCTCCAACACCCCCTACATCTTAGGAAGGACTTGAATCCACTTGTCCTATCATGCCTAAATCTTCTCCAACCATCCCTAGATTCCCTCAGTCGGCAACCCAGTCAAGGTGAGATGAGTGACACTTGTCTTCTCCTTCCTCCTTTCTCTCAACCTTCACCTTTGCTCATAGCCATCCAAATCTGCAGATCTGATCATGACCATTGATCTGAGCCACATTATCTCATCCTCTCAATGTCTATACAATCAAGAGCTTCAGTTGAGAGAGAGTTAGACTTCAATAATCTTCAAGTTAGACTTCAAGAGACTTCAAGTGCATTTTGCAAGCTAATCATATGCATCCATGAGTTTCAATCTTGAAGCAAATAGCAATTATCATATAGCATAGTCATGTAGTATTTGCATATCATAGTATCAGTTAACTACAAGTTATCAGTCCATTCTTCATATGTCATCTTGGAAGCCATCAATGCATTGTCAGAGAGCACATCATCTGCAACCAGGAATAGTGGAGTTAGGACACAATGAGACATAAACCATTAAGGTAATATTAGTATTTTATTTCATATGTATTTCATGTAGTTTTATTGGTTGAGTTTGGATTTTCTTTAGTATTTCCATTTGTATTTTGTGAAACTAACTTATTGCAGGTAGCATTCCGAGGATGAAATTCAAGTTGGCACACTAAGAATATCTGGTTGGCCTAAAAGGGATCAAATGCCAAAGAACAAGATCAAACATGTAAAACCAACAAGTCAGCCTTCACCAAAGAAATTCCTCCATAAAATCCAAAGGATGAAGTGCGGATCAAAGGGAAGTTCGGCTACACACAAAGGAACATTGGAAACAATGAATAGGGGCTCCACAAGCTATGGAAAGGGTCTCCAAGATTCAGCAATAGCAAATAGGTTCAAGCAATTCCAGAGTCCAAAGCCAAAAAACTGTCTCGGAATCTAGAAGCGATAACTTGCTGGAAAATGATCCAAATGCTCCACAGTTAAGGTATAAGGAAGATGATCATGTCCTCAAGTAAAATTTAGCTCTTCAAGATCTGGTGAGCCAATGCAAGAAAGAAATGTTGAAACTGCAAAACAAAAAACAAACTAAAAAGGAAATGTTTTTTGTTGATATAAGATTGCCAAGAACGATGATACTCCTGCATCATTTTTAGCTCTAGATTTTAGTGATAGGTTCATCTTTGCATCCCATTTCTAGATTTATACTTTTACTTGTTGACTTTTAGTTCTATACATACCTATTTATGTTGATGCAGCATCATAAAATTGTGACCCTTGCAATTTTTGACTGCATTTGGGTCTTTACATTAGCGGATGAATCCCTAAGCCTTATCGGAGACCTGAAACATGCTCATGCCATCAAAAAAATTGCATGTTCTCATCATATTGTACTACCTTTTGATGATGTTTGTCCTAAATTAGGGCAGGATGGGGGCGTGGTAGCCCTATCCCCCTAGGATAGGGGTATGGCACCCTTGTCTCTGCCCTATTTTGGGCCCCATTTGATCCTCCTTTGTATTTGGCTTGTCAATTATTGAGCAGGAAAAGTTTCCTTTTTGTCAGCCTAAGATGGGAAATTATCTAATCATCCCTAATTAGAAAGTATATAAGAAGAATTTCCCCTCATATTTGCATAAGTTGACAAGTCGAGGATAAGCGAAGTTGATCATAAAGTGAAATTAAGTGCAAGCATTCAAAACATTCAAGCATTGAGAATTTCAAGTCTCCTTTTAAGGCTAGGTGTTGCATTCAATTGAAAAATTTAACCATTGAAGAGGAGATTTCTAACAACATTCAAGATGCCCTATTTCACATATCCATTCAAGCAAATTCATCTACAAAGGTATCAAATTTTCAATTACATCCCCTTCTTGAGGTGGATTTTACTTTAGACATTTCATTTCATTTAATTGCAATATTTTACAACCACTTGGTTAATTCCAAAACGCAGTTTGACTTGAAGGAAAATCCCCAATCCCAACCACATTTTCATCTCGTTTTTATGTGTATGTTGCAAGTGCACAACTATAATTGCAGGTTTATGCTTCATTTTCAGAGACGATAAACACTTTTCAGCATGCAGATTTTTCAGAGGACCATGTGCAACTTACACATGGTCCTTGCAACTTTTGCTCATATTTGAAGGGAAGCTTTGTCTCGACATTCTACTACTAATTCCAAGTGCACAGCGTCATCCTGCATCTATATCTCAAGATATAATCATTTCTTTATCATTTCTACACTTAATCTCATTTTTCTTAATTCAATTAGTCTATTATAAAAGAGGGTTAATTTACTTTCCTAATACTTCCCAAATGTACTCCAATTCACTTAGTATTCAATCTCTTACCATTTGGGATTGGATCTACTGAATTCAACCCCTCTTAAATGTAATGTGTGTGAAAAATTGAAGGGAATCCTTTGTGAAACTTTCATTCCTCTTTTGAGGGGAATAAAGCTTTCTACTTGATCTCCCCTCTTAATTTTCCACCATATTATAGTTGAATAATATTAAATTTACATTTTACATGGTCATGAAACGTCATACACAACATCCAACTTTCCTTTGGGATTAAAGTTGGATCATGTTGGCTAATTCCTCCAATAAAGTAGATTTGGGTCTTAGTTAATGCATCTAGCGTAGGACCCTATTTCACTACATTTCAATTAGATATTATTTTTTAGTATTTGGAAATATAGAAATGTAGCTCTACTATCTCTTATTTTGGTTAATTCAAAATTTTCTATTCATGTACTATTGGTGCCTAATGTTTCCATGCAAATTGAATTTACAAACAAAAATAATTCTTTGGACGTGGTGCACTTCTCGGCTCTATAGGATCACTAGAAGAACATTCCTCGCAATTATAAGTTAAGGATGTGAAACAACTTCCTACACTTATCTTGAGAGGAGGATGTAAAAAAAAATCAAATATTTACTATTACATAAACTTAATAGAAAAAAAAACATAAATATCATGCATGCCACAACACATTGATTTAAGTAGGGAAAACCCTTTCAAGAGAAAACCCCAAACCCCAAAAGTTATCTAATATACTATTTAGAAACCAAAAGTAGTACAATATACATGAAAATAAGGCTGATCATAGGAGTATCACTAACCAAAGATCAGGAGGTAGCTCAATAGCTATAAGACTCTTAGACAACCTCCATCTCATGCACCTAATAATAAGAGATACAATACATGAAATTGTCAAATAGTGTTACAAAACCATGAGCTAAAACCACCCAAAAGTGGCACCCAAATTATCTTCGATCCAATACACCCTATGACGTATCAAAACACAAACCAACATGTGTAACTCCCTTTTACAAATCAATTATGTGTCCAACATATTTTTATATATCCTATTTGAGGAGACCCAACTCCCGAAGGCCATCACTTTTGAACCGAGCATCTGATTAACAAACCATTTGAAGCACTAGAAATCTCATGAAACATTATATCAATCTATAAATTTCTTTGTCTAATTTGGCTACTTTTGGGTCATCTTGGAGCCTATAAGGCCTTCAAAATTGACTTTGGAACTTTTTTGGCAACTTTCAAAATTGAAAACTTTAGTATTTTCAATCAAATCTACACATGATATTGTACTGAAAATTTATTCAAATGTTCTTATTTAGTCAATTTGTAGCTTTGGGAAAAACTATAGACCAATTTGTGCTAAACTGCAAATTTACTATAAATAATAACCTTATGTAAATGCAAGGTTGAAACATATTTTTTCTAACAACAATGTGGTTAAGATATCACTATTCTCATATATCATTATGCTAGATCTCTCACCGGTGATGATAGTGTGTGTATTATAGTTTTTCTTGCCACCACTTAAAGAGTTGTGATAAGAAAACTTCCTCAATTTTGGCTAGTTAGCATATTACTAGTTAGATGTTTGTTAGTAGCACATAATGAAAATTTGTAGCTACTTTTGGAGATGAGATGCTAATTAATGTCATCTCAAAATCACATGATGGTTCATCCAAAAGGACATCACAAATTCTCTCATCTTTCTTTTTTTGTTTCAATATTGAGTAGTGATTTGGAAATAGTTTTTGCAATTAGGGTTTAACACACATTATCAAGAAAATGGAAAAAATATTGTCAATTGTTGAAATCCCATTAATGATAAAAATATTTTCTTCATAAAAATGAAACAACCTTAATGATAAAGTCTCTCTTAATATAATTTTTAGAATTGTAAATTAATTTTTTAATGATTGTAATTTAATAAATAATTATTTTCTTCTTATAATTATTTCAAAATTAATTTCTTAAAATTTATATATTACTTTTGAACCAAGAATTTAATTGACAAACCATTTAAGGAATCAACATATTATTAGTTAGATGTTGTATAGCTACTTGTGGAGATGAGGTGTCAATTAATGTCATCTCAACATCGCATGATGGCTAATCCAAAAGTAATTAACAAATTCTCTCATCGTTCTTTTATTCTTTCACTATCAAGTAGTGATTTGCAAACATTTTTTACAATTTGGGATTTAAGACACATTATCAACTATTGGATAGTCATATTTATATATCTTCTTGATGGTGGCCCTCCAGGACTTGTTACCATCACTTATGCAATTGATTTGAGGTTTTATTTAGTCCAAATAGGGAAACAAAAAAGGTATGTTGGTCACTTTGTGGTCTCACTATATTCACCCAAAGGACAAGGGTCACAGATATGGCATCATTGACCCATACACACAAGGAGTTTACCTTTTATCCAAATGGATTGGAAGAGATCTAGACGGAAACACACCTTGGAATTTGCTGGTTTGGTATTCTATTCAAAATACTATATCTAAAAAGTCTTAGAACTCTTTCTAATGGAATGATAACATCCTTTTAGTCTCATGCTTTAAGCTCCATCTTTCATCCCCTTTGAATTACATATAGAAAACTTGGCAAGTAGTTTCAAGCAACATGTTGTCCTAGTTTGATCAATCATTCAACCTTGGTCTTAGCTTTACAACATCTTCAATTTGGTGGAATAATTTGATCCAAGAAATGAATAGCCCGCTTGCTATAATTTCAAGATTCAAAGCTAAATGTCTACTTAAGAAAGGCATTCAAACATTCAGGGATCTTTGGGACACAATTTTATTCTCATGGAAATAATGGTACCATCTTAAAACATGCTTCAATTTAAATTATAGACATAAGTCTATGGTGATGGAAGATCAAAAAATTAAGCCTCCCAACCTAGCTATTCTTATCTTTTCTAACTTTCACTCTTGTTTCCTCAAAGATTGGAGGCGGTAGTCAAATGGTTACAACCTTAGATCCTTTCCCTTCACAATCCTTTATAATAAACTAGTGTCAAACATGCCCTTATCCCATCAACTCTCTTTGGAGATGTCAGCTAAAATGAACCAACTAGAATAAACTCAGCCTCCAAATCTGGAAATCCACAACTGACTCTCAATCCCAACTTACTACTTGGAAACTTCTTCATGTGAATCTCCCAATGGGACCCCACCTTAAATTCCTCATCCCACCCCCTCCTTGTCCTTTTATGGTAAGATCAAATCCTTCAAGCATTGCTTTTGGTCTTTCCCTCACATTCAACTATTATAAAATGAACTTTTTTTTTCCTTACCTACCCTTTTCCACTTTCTCTAGTCTTGCAAATCTGCTCTTCTAGGATCCTCAAATACTCATAACACAATTTCTAGATCCTTCCACTTAACCATTATCAAACATATTTGGAAATCTAGATGTTTGGTTACTCTATCACAATCCTTTTCTCCCTTAAAGATTGAGATCTAGACCATTTTATCCAACCTTTTAACTCAACTGATATTCATACTCATCTCTTTAAAGGATCAAGGAAATGCTAGAAGGGTACAAGAAAAAGATCTCTTTACTTAGTTGAAGCATAAGGTTTCATTCTTGGATAGAAAGTTGGGACTACTCGTGTAACCAAACTAGTGGAATATTGATGGAGACCATGAAGACCTGAAAAGGGAAGGTTATCAATTCTTCTTACAACTACCATTATCACTAAATCAACTAGATGTAAATTTCTTTTGCAGACTTCAACATCTTCAAATGGTTATTGTTCATCTTGTTACAATGAAGTTTCATTTCCTTAATTTATGTTCTTTGTTTAATATTTTAGTGTTGCAATGCTTGTTGTAGCATTCTAGTTGATTTGAGTCCATTCTCTTTGTAACAACTGCAACTTTTTTTGTTGCCAACAAAAGTCTTTAGCTAGTTGTTGTCTTGCTAGGCATAGTGAAAAGTTCTATGGTTGAGTTTATATGCTTTATTGAAGTTGTTAGTGTTGTCTTGTAAGATGCAATGTTCAAGAGGAAATCTTCAACTAATTGTAGTTGATCCAATTTTTAACCTATGAACTACTCTTGTGTTTTTTATTTCTTCTTCCAATAAATAAAAATAATAATAGAAACAATATTATCAATTGTTGAAAACTCATGATAATAAAAAGATTTGCTTCATAAAATTGAAACAACATTAATGATCTTAAATTAATATATTTAATGATTATGTAATTCAATTAAAAAAAAATCGTTCTTACAATCTTTGTTACAATTAATTCTTTAAAAGGTATATTATTTTGGGTAAAAGTACAAACTTGTGTCTCACTTTTATAAAGGAAAAGGCTAACAACTAGAAAACAGTTCAACTTCAATGGCACAAAAGTGATATTTCTATTTGGTAATTGAAGATGATGTAAACTAATGAAATGTGTAAAACTGGATGAAGTTTATGCCTATTATTTGAAAAAAAAATTGGAACAAGAATTGATATGTTTTTTAAATTATTAAAGTCAAT